>NC_091754.1:37491904-37626904 GCF_043380555.1 Nothobranchius furzeri
CCCCCACGTATCAGACATTGATGTAACATGACACCATGAGGCCCCGGTTCAGCATCAAAACAGTGCTTCCTGTTTCAGAAAACGGCTCATAGGTGAAAGAGCAGGGTAGACTTCTGATGCAGACTAACATCTCCAATGCCTTTGAAGGCTTCAGAGAGTCTCCCTACAGGGAGTCCAGTCAGATTAGAGACTGTGAAACAATCGGCTGACTCCAAACCTCAGACAAACGGGCTGGGTTCTGGACTGTAATTACATGTTGAATAAAGATACAGAACAATGGAAAATGAAACTGAAAGTGAGCCAGAAACACTTGAAGCAAACAGTTTCCAACAATGTCTACTTTAAAGTTTTAGGAAGCAGTAGAGGTGCGAGGCACTAGAAAGGAGCATGGAAACAGGAAGTTGTGTCACAGGCTGGGCCTATGCCAGATCCAGAGTAGTATAAACATGCCAGCAATGCATAAGGGAATACTATCTTGATTTGAAAACATTTAGTTCCACTAGATCCTGAGCAGAGATCTGTGTTCTCACGCAGATGTGCAGGAAGAGGCAGAGCTACAGCTACAGCTCAGAGCCCAGGCTCTTCCTCACATCTGCAGCCATCGCTCTGAGGAAGAGATTGGCTTTAAATGCTTTATGTATACGACACCAGTTGCAGACCCACTAAAACACAATGAAAGATGGAATTTCCAGGGTAAAAATGAAAATCAGTGATTGCATAATATCTGACTTTTCTGAGTGTACCTCTGTGTTGGTCTTGTTGGACTTCACTTTCAACCTCAGCCTGGACCTCCATCACTCTTCTAGAGAGGTTCACATCTTAGTGTCTATGAACCACATCAGGTGTTACATGCATGCTTGTTTCGTCCAAGGCTCTGCCTCCTTTAATGAGTGCTGCTTCCTGAGTCAGTAAGCATTAACCAATGTAATCCCTGTGATGCTGATCCTCTGGTCCTGTGAGCCATCTGACCACCAAACACCGTAATGTGCCTTTTAAAGACATGCAAACATCTGGTCAGACCACCCTAGTAGGGAGAGCAGCTTTTTTGTTTAACCCTGATTCTCCTGGTTGTGTCCTTGCTTGGAAGGTTATTCTGTAGGTTTGTACTTATTTGTTTCTTTTAGGCTTGCGGTCTGTCGGGGGTGGGGGTGGGGGGGTGGGGGGGGCTCCCACAGTCGCTCCAAAGGGATTAGAAGGGCTGACACGAGTTTAGCCGTCAGAGGCGAGGGGCTGATGCGGCCATATTACTACCAAGTGAGGCAGAACGAATGCCGCAAAATTTGCGCAACGCCATGCCGGCATGACGCGCGTTTATAGACATACCATTGCGGTAATATTACGCCGATTTGCCGGTGTCGGTACAGGATCCGCTCGGGTGCAAGATCGGCTCGGGGTCCTTCGACTGCCGATGACGTCAAAGTACGTCAAACCCACTCGGACAAAATACACTACACATCTTTATACTGTTGGAAAGCATTTAGCAGTTTCGTTATTAAAATAAAGTTTCTTACGACGTAAGTTTGTGTTTATAATGGTATTTGTAAAATAAAACACTATATTGTATTCATAATGTTGAACTCCTCTTTGACCACATCATAGGTATTAGCAACACCTGTGAAATTGTATTGGCAGGAAAGAAGTGTGTCCCATTTCTTGAAGTATTTTGTGTTTAGAGTTTTTGACATCTTGTCCATGCGTAGTTCAGTTACGCTCATAGCTGCTAGCCAAAACTCTGGAGTAAAAGGTTTTCTGGCTTTACTAAAATACCTGTCTGTGCTTGATTGATGGTAGTTTTACTTTCTATTAGACTCCAAATGTAATCATTTGGCATGTTTCTAATTCATAATTTGTAAGAATGTAATCGGTGATATTAGCATTAGCATTCCTATGGGTTTTTCCACGTATATTAGCATTGCGCTAACCACTCGCTGCCAAATTGCAGCCTTGGCGATTAGAAAATCTCATTTTGTCACATGGCAATTTAATTGCACATGCAGTTAATCGTCCAGCCCTAATATACATGCAGCTCTATGCTAAAAGTGTATTTTCAAAGAGGTAATGATGGATTTCTTTGTAAAAGTTGTCCAGGTTTCCAACAGAAAAATTTGCCTGGACCAACGTAGCGTGATAACAACGTAACGTGATTACGTAACTTCCGTAAGGTTCATGTTCAGCCAATCAACTACTTTGACATCATCAGCAGTCAAAGTACCCCGAGCCGATCTTGCACTCGAGCGGATCCTGTACCGACACCGGCATGGTGTGTCTTATAAATGCACCTGGGGTAGTGGGTGGGTAACAGTACAGAAGCTACAGAGGGGTGTGTTAAACTACGACTCTGCTTCCTGGTCTGGGCCCTGGGTTGTCATGGAGGACTAATAAAATTGGCCATGTTCCTAGAAAGAAGAGCTGTTCCATCCACAGAAGGATGGATGCCGTTTCTTCGCATCAGACCAGGTTTTCCCCAAACAATACACACATGTGATAACTGGTAACTGCTGGTATATGAAGTCTGCTGTCTCGTTTCTCCAGAAGCCAGAAGATGTGAATCACAAGTGTTTCTGCTCCACCTACCAAAGCTCTGAGTCCAGACGACAGCTGATTTTTGTTGACAGCATAAATAAACAGAGCCTTACTGGAAGAGTCTCAGTATCACAGACACTGTTGATGGGATCACTCCATCCAGCCAAGGATGGAGAGCAAACCCTCCACAAATAAATGTGTGTGGTGGTGTTGGACCAACAAATAAAAACATCTATCTGGATTGTTCTGATGATTGTTCCCTCACACTCTAACCTCCTCACAGCCCACCTTACACATCTGACAACGTGGTCCAGATAACCCAACTACTAAATCAAATTAAACCAAAGCACAGGCCCATGCGTTACCATGATAGCGATGATTGCTAGCAGACCCTGGATGTTCTCAGCAGACTTGGATTAGCTCCTCTGGTTTTTTCAGATCTCTAACAGCATCACACAAATATGTCAGCAGCAGCGAGCCACAAGCTTTCCAAAACACCCAGTGCTGCCTGAGAGAGTCACGCTATGAGTTCAGTACTGTTCAGAAAAATCTGGAGGAAGCTTTAATGCTCCACAATCGGCTTTGGGAATCTCACCTTCCAAAGACCCATCCTCTCCAAAGCTCGTTTTTAAAACCTGAGGATTTACAGGATTCCTATCTTAGTCTGGGCATGTTCACACATGAACGCCCATCCCCAGAGTTGTGACGAGACAACATTAGAGAGCACAGAACTGAGAGGAACCCAGAATGCAGAACCGGTTCATTTCTGGCTCACTGTTTAAATGCATGTGCTGAAAACACGAATATGCATCAAGTTTGATTCAAATCAGAACTTTGCTTCTGTGATTAGACTCAATCAACAGCCTCATGTCATTAGGGTGTGTGTTTGTACTAAACAGAAACATGTCTACGTCAGTGAGTTGAACATTCCTGGTGTTTTCTCATCATTCTCTTTCTGTGGTGGACAAAGCTCCTCTGATTCATCCAGCATGCCACACATCTGCATCTGGTCATGTGTTCCAGCTTTTCCTCCACTTGTCTTTTGATTTTCTTCCAAACTTTAACCTCCACTGACAGCTGGTGGGTTGGCTAATACAAGCATTATAAAAGTCATTTGATTATTTTTAAACAGCAGGAGCAGGATGGTTTAGAAACAGTTGTTGCTGCAGATCTCCTCTGGAACAGCAGGTGGTGCACCAGAAACGTGGCAGATAAAAAGATGAGTCAACCTGATTTTATTTTACTGATGTTTTAAACTGTTGTTTCTCTGATCCCTTCACACACATTGGATCAAACCAGAACCTGTAACTTCAACCTGTGATCCACTCGAATCCCTGTTTCGTTCCCATGTCCTGCTTGGCCTGGGGGATGAGACTGCTTCATCAGAGGAACCCGAGTGGAAACACCTTGATAACCTGTGGTACCCAGAGATAGTGGTGCAATATTTTTTAAACCAAAGCTGGTTTATCTTTCCCAAAATGATGTTCCAGAACTTCCTCCTCCTTCTCTGCATCATGATCATTATCTTCATCACCCTTGTCATCACAATCATCACCATCATCATCACCGTCACCATCATCATCACCATCATCATCACCATCATCATCATCATCATCATCACCATCTTCATCATCATCACCATTGTCATCATTTTTTTTGTCATTGTCATCATTATCATCACTGTCATCAACATAACCATCTTCATCATCACCATCATCATCATTATCATCACTGTCATCAACATAACCATCTTCATCATCACCCTCATCACCGTCATCATCATCATCACCATCGCCATCATCGTCATCACTGTCATCAACATAACCATCTTCATCATCACCCTCATCACCGTCACCATCATCATCACCATCATCACCATCGTCATCACTGTCATCAACATAACCATCTTCATCATCACCCTCATCACCGTCATCATCATCATCACCATCGTCATCATCGTCATCACTGTCATCAACATAACCATCTTCATCATCACCCTCATCACCGTCATCATCATCATCACCATCATCACCATCGTCATCACTGTCATCAACATAACCATCTTCATCATCACCCTCATCACCGTCATCATCATCATCACCATCGTCATCATCGTCATCATTGTCATCAACATAACCATCTTCATCATCACCCTCATCACCGTCATCATCATCATCACCATTGCCATCATCGTCATCACTGTCATCAACATAACCATCTTCATCATCACCGTCATCATCATCATCACTATCTTCATCATCATCACCATCGTTATCTTCATCACTACCATCAACATAACCATCTTCATCATCACCATCATCATCACCATCGTTATCTTCATCATCACTGTCATCACCATCATCATCATTATCATCACTGTCATCAACATAACCATCTTCATCATCATCACCATCATCATCATCATCATCATCATCATCATCGTCATCACCATCGTCATCATCATCATCAGTGTCATCAACATAACCATCGTCATCATCACCATCATCATTATCTTCATCATCACTGTCATCAACATAACCATCTTTATCATCACCGTCATCATCGTCACCATCATCATCATCATCATCATCACCATCGTCATCATCATCATCAGTGTCATCAACATAACCATCGTCATCATCACCATCATCATCACCTTCGTTATCTTCATTATCACTGTCATCAACATAACCATCTTTATCATCACCATCATCATCACCTTCGTTATCTTCATTATCACTGTCATCAACATAACCATCTTTATCATCACCATCATCATCATCATCATCATCATCATCATCATCATCATAATTGTCATCACTGTCATCAACATAACTATCTTCATCATCACCATCATCATCATCATCGTCATCACTGCCATAAACATAACCATGTTCATCATCACCCTCATCACCGTCATCATCATCATCACCATCGTCATCACTGTCATCACTGTCATCAACATAACCATCTTCATCATCACCGTCATCATCGTCACCATCATCATCATCATCATCATTGCTATCTTCATCATCATCATCATGGTTATCTTCATCATCACTGCCATCAACATAACCATCTTCAT
This sequence comes from Nothobranchius furzeri, assembly GCF_043380555.1. Classification (NCBI taxonomy): domain Eukaryota; kingdom Metazoa; phylum Chordata; class Actinopteri; order Cyprinodontiformes; family Nothobranchiidae; genus Nothobranchius; species Nothobranchius furzeri. The sequence goes on from NC_091754.1 coordinate 37,497,513, forward strand.
CATCACCATCATCATCATCATCACCATCATTATCTTCATCATCACTGTCATCAACATAACCATCTTTATCATCACCGTCATCATCCTCACCATCATCGTCATCATCATCATCACCATCGTCATCATAATCATCAGTGTCAACATAACCATCTTCATCATCACCATCATCATCGTCATCACTGTCATCAACATAATCATCATCATCATCATCACCATCTTCATCATCATCACCATCGTTATCTTCATCATCACTCATCAACATAACCATCTTTATCATCAACATCATCATCATCATCACTGTCATCAACATAACCATCTTCATCATCACCATCATCATCGTCACCATCATTATCATCATCAACATCATCATCACCATCGTCATCATCATCAGTGTCGTCAACATAACCATCACCATCATCATGGTCACCATCATCGTCATCATCAGCATCATCTTCTTCTTCATCAGCATCATCACCATCGTCATCATCATCATCAGTATCATCAACATAACCATCTTCATCATCACCATCATCACCGTCACCATCATCATCACCATCTTCATCATCAGCATCATCATCATCACCATTGTTATCTTCATCATCAACACAGTCATCAATATCACCATCGTCATCATCATTATCTTCATCACCAGTGTCATCATCATCATCCTTATCATCTTCATCGTCACCATCATCACCATCATCATCGTTATCTTCATCACCACCATCATCATCATCATCGTTATCTTCATCGCCAGTGTCATGATCATCATCGTCATCATCATCATCACCATTACCTTCATCTCTGTTATTTTCACCACCAAATTACTCAAGTTTCTTTTTTTTAAGACAAACGTTTTGTGAGTTTAAAGATGAACCTCCCTCTCGTCGTTTCAGCTGGGAGGTTCGGTTGGTCTGGGGTCGTGGTTCAACAATGCTCCCAAACCAGCTGATAAATGACGCAATAGTGATAAGTAGGGCTGCACGATATTAGGAAAACCTGAGATATTCGATAACAGTGCTTAATATTGCGATATCGATATTACTCACGATAAATGAACAAATACTAAAGTATGCAGTGTTGATGTCGTCTGGCGTGTGATGGCTGCTCTGGGTTCAAAGCAAACAAAAACTAATGCATGAATTCCATTACAACATAACATTTTTATTGAAAAAATATGCAGCTGCACCTGCTACTGTATTAGCAGCAAAACAACAAACTGCATGCATGCAGTTTCTCAGTGACTTTAAAACATCACCACCACCATAAAACTTTTTCTGATGCTCCAAATACAGAAAAACATCCCTTACCAGGGTTTTTTGAATAAATAAAAAAAATCAGAAAATAAGTTTAAATGTTAAATAATAGTTAACATCACTTAAATGCAACAGCACATTCTCTCATTGCTACTGAGCATTTTCTCCACTTATGTGGTTATGATACTGTATAAGGCTGTTGCTGCTATTGGGAAGTGAACTGTGCTGGGCCAAACTAGGAGAATATTAAGATTTTCTGAGGGAAAGAGAAAAACAATTGTCTACCCTTCAGAAGAGGAACTGGCAAAAAAAAAAACTACATGGAAAATATGTGAAAACGTTTGGTTTCAACCCCAAATTGAACAAGTTTACCTAGATCTTAAAAAGCAGCTCAGATGATGAAACTGCAACTATGATTCTGATAACAAGCTAACAAATTGAACTAGCTCCTCTTAAGATAACCGGCTAGCAGAGCTTCTGACTGACAGTTTATGTGTAGCAGCAAATCAACTATCCTGATTAACAAGGTTATAAAAGCTCATAAATGAAAAATCACTTTGATGTGTGGGGGAACTTTTCCAGGTCCTCTTTAGCAGGGTGGGACTGGGAGGAGAGCGCTGTAGCCTTTTAGCTGGAAGCTAACCGGAGCCTGGGGCTATCACCACCCGGTGGAACACTAGCGACATGAAGGTGGGTTGGTTCACCGGCACGTGTCGGAGGCAGCCCGGGTATTATCAGCTGCTTAACGACACCGAGCGGACTCACGTTCACGTTTGAAAACAGCGCTGATTCCAGAAACCTCAGCACAAAGTGTGTTCGTTAATCTGAGCCAGCATGACGAACAAGGGAAGTGAGCGGCAGCAGAAAGCGGGGGCGGAGCAGAGCGGAGCTAATGGAATTTTGGGGAAAGGGTCTATGTAGGGGGCGGGCGTATTACGTGAGCGGACCCATCTGATTGGCCGCATATCAGAGGGGCTACATTTGATTGGTCAAATAATACTTCCGCGTAAAAAACAGAGCTGGTTTACAAAAAGTTGATGTATGACACGGATGGAAATGTTTGAACCAAACATTTATCTCCGTTTTTGACGTGCTTTGCGATGGGCCTATCGCACGTCCTGTTATCGCGATGACGATAATTTTTCGATATATTGTGCAGCCCAAATCATGACCATCATCACCATCATCATCTTAATCACAATCATCATCACCAACATCATTACTGTCATCATCATCACCATCATCACCATCATCATCACCACCATCATCATCACCACCACCATCATCACCACCATCATCATCACCATCATCACCAACATCATCATCATTATCAACATCATTACTCTCATAGTCATCACCATCATCACCATTATCATCACCACCATCATCATCATCACCATCATCACCACCATCATCATCATCATCATCATCACAATCATCACCAACATCATTACTGTCATAATCATCACCATCATCATCATCATTACCATCATCACCACCATCATCATCATCATCATCATCATCATCACAATCATCACCAACATCATTACTGTCATAATCATCACCATCATCATCATCATTACCATCATCACCATCATCATCACCACCATCATCATCACCATCATCACCAACATCATCATCATTATCAACATCATTACTCTCATAGTCATCACCATCATCACCATTATCATCACCACCATCATCATCATCACCATCATCACCACCATCACCACCATCATCATCATCATCACAATATCACCAACATCATCATCATTATCAACATCATTACTGTCATAATCATCACCATCGTCACCATTATCAGCACCATCATCATCATCATCATCACCACCATCATCATCACCACCACCATCATCATCACCACCATCATCATCACCACCACCATCATCACCACCACCATCATCATCACCACCATCATCATCACCATCATCACCAACATCATCATCATTATCAACATCATTACTGTCATAATCATCACCATCATCACCATTATCAGCACCATCATCATCATCATCATCATCACCATCATCATCATCACCACCACCATCATCACCACCACCATCATCATCACCACCACCATCATCACCACCACCATCATCATCACCACCATCATCATCACCATCATCACGAACATCATCATCATTATCAACATCATTACTGTCATAATCATCACCATCATCACCATTATCAGCACCATCATCATCATCATCATCATCATCATCACCATCATCACCATTATCAGCACCATCATCATCATCATTACCATCATCACCAACATCACCACCATCCTCATCATTACCATCATCACCAACATCATCATCATTATCAACATCATTACTCTCTTAATCATCACCATCATCAATATTATCATCACCACCATCATCATCATCATCATCATCATCACCACCATCACCACCATCATCATCATCACAATCATCACCAACATCATCATCATTATCAACATCATTACTGTCATAATCATCACCATTATCAGCACCATCATCATCATCACCATCATCACCATTATCAGCACCATCATCATCATCATCATCATCATCATCATCATCATCACCATCATCACCATTATCAGCACCATCATCATCATCATCATCACCATCATCACCATCATCATCATCACCACCACTATCATCATCATCACCATCATCACCATCATCACCAACATCATCATCATTATCAACATCATTACTGTCATAATCATCACCATCATCACCATTATCATCACCACCATCATCATCATCATCACCATCATCACCATCATCATTACCACCATCACCACCATCATCATCATCACCATCATCACCAACATCATCACCCTTATCAACATCATTACTGTCATAATCATCACCATCACCATCATCATCATCACCTCCGCCATCATCATCATCACCTCCACCATCATCATCATCGCCATCATCACCAACATCATCATCACCAACATCATCATGACCATCATCACCATCATCATCTAAATCACAATCATCATCACCAACATCATCATGATCATAATCATCACCATCATCACCATTATCATCACCACCACCATCATCATCCCCATCACCATCATCATCACCATTATCATCATCACCATCATCACCAACATCATCATCATCCCCATCACCATCATCATCACCATCATCATCATCACCATCATCATCACCACCATCATCATCACCATCATCACCAACATCATCATCATTATCAACATCATTACTCTCATAGTCATCACCATCATCACCATTATCATCACCACCATCATCATCATCACCATCATCACCACCATCACCACCATCATCATCATCATCACAATCATCACCAACATCATCATCATTATCAACATCATTACTGTCATAATCATCACCATCATCACCATTATCAGCACCATCATCATCATCACCACCATCATCATCACCACCACCATCATCATCACCACCATCATCATCACCACCACCATCATCACCACCACCATCATCATCACCACCATCATCATCACCATCATCACCAACATCATCATCATTATCAACATCATTACTGTCATAATCATCACCATCATCACCATTATCAGCACCATCATCATCATCATCATCACCACCATCATCATCACCACCACCATCATCACCACCACCATCATCATCACCACCACCATCATCACCACCACCATCATCATCACCACCATCATCATCACCATCATCACGAACATCATCATCATTATCAACATCAATTCTGTCATAATCATCACCATCATCACCATTATCAGCACCATCATCATCATCATCATCATCATCACCATCATCACCATTATCACCATTATCAGCACCATCATCATCATCATTACCATCATCACCAACATCACCACCATCCTCATCATTACCATCATCACCAACATCATCATCATTATCAACATCATTACTCTCTTAATCATCACCATCATCAATATTATCATCACCACCATCATCATCATCATCATCATCATCATCACCACCATCACCACCATCATCATCATCACAATCATCACCAACATCATCATCATTATCAACATCATTACTGTCATAATCATCACCATTATCAGCACCATCATCATCATCATCATCACCATCATCACCATCATCATCATCACCACCACTATCATCATCATCACCATCATCACCATCATCACCAACATCATCATCATTATCAACATCATTACTGTCATAATCATCACCATCATCACCATTATCATCACCACCATCATCATCATCATCACCATCATCACCATCATCATTACCACCATCACCACCATCATCATCATCACCATCATCACCAACATCATCACCCTTATCAACATCATTACTGTCATAATCATCACCATCACCATCATCATCATCACCTCCACCATCATCATCATCACCTCCACCATCATCATCATCGCCATCATCACCAACATCATCATCACCAACATCATCATCACCAACATCATCATGAACATCATCACCATCATCATCTAAATCACAATCATCATCACCAACATCATCATGATCATAATCATCACCATCATCACCATTATCATCACCACCATCATCATCACCATCACCATCATCATCATCCCCATCACCATCATCATCCCCATCATCATCATCACCATCACCATCATCATCATCACCATCATCACCAACATCATCATCATCCCCATCATCACCACAAAATAACACATTTTAGGCAAAATTTAGACACAAACTGAGGACAATACTTCCTGACATACAGGGTTCATTTAATTGTGTGAAAATGTAGCATGTTTAAAAAAAATACCGTGATAATACCGAAAACCGTGGTAATTTTGGTCACAATAACCGTGAGGTTAAATTTTCACACCGTGACAACCCTAATACAGACCATTTTAGATTAGGTTACATTTCCTTTATTCCCAGATTATGTAGTTTGTAGCACTCATTATAATGTAGAAAATTTCTGGCCAATCCACGTGATCGGTATCGGTGATCGGTATCGGTGATCAGCATTCTTTGATATCGGTGTCGGTGATCGGCAGCAAAAAACCTGATCGGTGCATCCCTAATTGTGATCAAAAATATTTAATCTCAATTCTGAGGCTGCTCTGTAAATAGTTTTCAAATAAACAATACACATATCAACTTCTGATCATTCCATATCAATTTCAGACTTAAAATAATATATTGATGTAAACCACACCCACATCCGGTTGAACCACGCCCACTTCCGGGTTATGTCACGCCCCTTCCGAGTACAGATACAGATACAGATAATTTAGTTGGTTGAACAGATACAGATAGAGATACAGATAGTGGTGTACTCGCTCATCCCTAGTTCTGGTGGCGTGTAGAACTTGGGAGTGCAGGCTGCTGCCTGAGAGGTGTTTGGAGACGGAGTGTCTCCATGCTGCTTTGTTTTGGTCACTTATGAGCGTGAGGCGAGTGGTGTTACGACTCTTCCTGGGGAGTTTGGCTCGTGTGCAAAAAGGAAGGGACAATAACGGGATGTCAAAGTTAAAATGATGATCAGGTTCATTTACAACTACAAAAAAAAATCATAAATCTTTCCATCCACAGGTTGGGAATAATAAAACTAATTCTGCCTGTGGAGAATTAAAACAAAAGTACAAATGATTAGGGATGTTCCACTGGGCAAAGATTACTGGGTTCTGGACCAAAATAAGGATCTCCAAAGGTCCAAACTCTACACTGGGTGGTTAAACCAAACTCACGGTGATATCTTAAACTAAACCGAAAACCCACAACACTCTAAATGTAATAAAAGGGAGATCTGCACCACAAAAACGATGAACTCTAAACCAAAACGTAACAGCTTATCCAAACGCAAGAAGCTGTTAACGAAAATGCTAACAGTAGCTTTACCGACGTTAAGCTCAAGTTACCAAGTTTAAATAAACCAAAAACACCCAGCAGCAAAAAGACCAGCATGGAGGAGAGACTGCTACCACCAAAACAGCTCTCCTAATGTCTGAAAGACGCTCCTTTATGAAGGGAGAAACGCTCCCGGTGATTTTCTACATCTGCGGTAGAGACGAAGCAGCACATCTGACCCCGGAAGTTGTTGTCCGTTGCCTGGAGACGAAGGCGGGCAAAACAGGAAAGGAATCTAGTAGCGGACGGACATTGTTCCGGGTCTTCGGTATTTGGTGGAGATGTTAGTGAAGGCGGAGAAGAGGGCGAGCTAGAGGAAAAACAGGCAGATTCCTCCTCTATTTACAAACTCCTGGGATTGCAACAAGTGGGCGTGGTGCGTCGACTACCGGATCTGACGTCGACAAATTTTTAGAATCGAGCCGTCGACGTCATCGAGGCTTCGCTACAGCCCTAATGTAGTCATCCTAACTCAGCAGGGACATACATCCTCCTCGACAGGGTGAGATTTGTGGACAGCAGTCCTCACCTTTGAAGAAGCTTTTGACCCTCAGGTATCCCACGCTGAGGCGGAGGACGGACAGTTTGTCCAGACGGGAGCGCACCTCTTCAGGAAAGGGCAGGAGGTCCATCAGCCTGTCCAGCTCACCATTCAGCCGGTCCCTGTGGCGCTTGGAGGGATTCGATTTAACCACCTCATTGTTTTCCAGGACCTTCTTCCTGATGGGTGGAAAGAACATGCACATTCATTAAAGGCTTTAGATGACCGAGGAGGTCTCTGGTCTCTGGTCCTCCTGATGGTTGGAAATCATCATCTTAGGTATCTGCAGCAGCTCTCCAAATGGACTTAGAGCTGCTCAGGCATCCCCCACTACACGCGCACACCACACACACACACACACACACACACGGTTGTGTTGGACCTGTTGTCATCAGGGTGTTCTTACACCAACATGTGACATTGAGGCTTTGGTAAATAAGCTGATTTTGTACCGATCAGTGTCTTTTCTCTGGTTGAAGACAACGATAAACCATCCCAGCTGCTCCTCAGCAAAACATTCCGAGAAACCACACACACACACACACACACACACACACACACACACACACACACACACACACACAGATAGGCACACAGACACACACACACGCGTGAGCACACACGCACACATACACACACACACAGACTTACACACTCGCACAAACACACAGACAAGCACACACACACAGATGTACACACACATGCATGCATGTGCACACACACACACACACACACACACACACACAGATGCGCACACAGACACAAACACACAGACAGACACACACACAAAATTGCAAACACACTAACACACTCGCATGAATACACACACACACACACAGACACACACACACACACACACACACACACACACACACACACACACACACACACACACACACACACACACACACAGACACGCACACACACACACACAGACACACACAGACACACACACACACACACACGCACACACACACAGACACACACACACACACACACACACACACACACACACACACACACACACACACAGACACACACACACACACACACACACAGACACACACACACACACACTGCAGACCAAAATGCTCATTCAGAACCAAAGGAAGTGAGCTAGCATTAGCCTTGACCTCAGCTAACATCAGTGGCTGAAACAGGACAGAATTCTATTTGAAGCTTTATTATTGATTGTAATACATAAACTTACATGTTCATGCAAAATAAAATACTTTATTTTCAATACTTTACCTAAATTATTTAAACAGATTCATAAAATCTGGGATTTTTGCATGTTGAAGTTTTATTAAACCACTGAGTCACTTTGTGCAGAAAAATAATAAAACATAAAATAGAACTCAGAGAAACGACCTTCTCAGTGGCCTCTAGTGGTCTGAGTGTCTCCCTGGGACTGGGGGATGCGGGACTCCGCTCGGGTCGCTCAGCTTTAAGGGGGTTAAACCACTAAATAGTTCCTGAGCGCAGCCACAGCTCACCGCTCCTCACGGGGATGGGTCAAATGCAGACATGTGTGTGATGATGGCTTTAACTATAAATCGGCCTAGACCAAGCCCAGTGGTCTGAGGGTAAGTCCAGTTTGTGCTAGAGCAGCTAAATGATGAGATGGTGACTAAAATGGTTTAACCACAGAACATCTGTTGTACTGTCTGGTAGGAGCCACCATTACAGAATCAGCCCTAAAAGTCAGAAGATAATGCTCATACTCAGAGAGAAAATTCCCTTTTCGTCCTCCAACTTCTCTCTTTACAGAAACGTTGGTTAATGGCAGACTATTAAATTTCCTCCTCTGCCACTAAACCCACCCGCTGTCCTCATACCCGAGTTTTACCTTCTCAGAAATGATCTCACTCCAAAGAAATGCTCAACAAAGACCAAAGCCAGCATTCAGGGCCGTTCTTCCTCCGTGGTTTTAGGGATCAGGAGGCTAAGAAACAGATTCTGGGTTTGATGTCTGAGAATAGGACGTTTTTTTCTACTGGGATCTCAGCAGGTTATGAGCTCATCACGCTCATCCTGCACAGATCCATCACACACCTGTCAGCCTGAAGCAGCTGACCCACAGAGGTGACTCAGTGGGTCACGCTCAGCTGGTTTACAGAAGCAGTTCAAACCCTTCAAGAATCTGAGAAACGGCAGAGCTTCTGACAGAGCAGCCCAGAGGTTTCTAGATGAGGACCAACGAGACCTGCTCCGCTCCGGGTCAGACCAGAGGAAAAGTCACACAAACACTTTTATTCATTTAACAGACCCAGAAAAAAGACATGACACATTCCTTTCACTGATCCAATCAGAATCTTACAGATCTGACGGAGGCGTGGTTTTGATGGTGTTAGGTAATTTTTCATTCGACAATAAACCCTGACATCCGAAGTATAAATCTATGCCATGTCAGCTCTAACGCCAGTCCAAAGCGTTCCAGAGAAAGTGACGGAGTGGCCAATCCTGATCTCTACTCGTTAACCGAAAGAACAACGACAAGCTGGAAAATGTGTCGCTATTCCAACAGCAGCAACAGTTCCTTTCAGAATAAAAGCTGAAATATCCAGACCCAGGCTTGGGTCTCACCAGACGCCAATAACTTGTCGTGTACCCGGAAGTAACTCAAGATGGGTCTGATCGGAACCGCAGCTTTTCCTACTGGCTCGGTTCCAGAGAGGGTCCACTGGACCTCGATATTCCTGATCAACAGGGGGCTTCCACGAAGGGTAGGTAGACCGGCATGATGGTGTCTCATGTGTTTCTGAACTTCTGAACCAAAGCTTAATGCAAAACAACACCTTCAGTTCCCGTCAGAACAATCGCTTCTTCGGATTTGCTGGTTCTGATTTAACATCACACGTCATCCATCCACCGTCTCATCCACTTTTAGTTACACCATACATTTAGTTTTAAAGTCAGTCTAGTTTTTAGTCTAGTTTAGCCCGACCCAGCTAGAAGCAGAACTTCCGGACTGAAGCTGAAAAGGTTTTGTTTCTCGGAAACAAGAACACCGAGCTAGTGTGTTTTACTGAAGAGCAGCTGGGATGGTTTATCGTTGTCTTCAACCAGAGAAAAGACACTGATCGGTACAAAATCAGCTTATTTACCAAAGCCTCAATGTCACATGTTGATGTAAGAACACCCTGATGACAACAGGTCCAACACAACCGTGTGTATGTGTGTGTGTGTGTGTGTGTGTGTGTGTTCCAGCTGAAAGCTGAGCTTAACTCATTCACTGCCAATGACGACTAACGTCGTCATTTGCATTTTTTTACTGTTTGAGCATCAGAACGAGCCCCCGCACTGAGAGAACAAACATCTCAGCCCTGAAGCCGATCTTCATCCGTGTACGTCACATGTCACGTGATCAGGAAGCAGACCATCCATGTGTTAGGAGATCGTTTTGGGCCGTTCCTATAAAAAAAAGTGAGGCGTGAACCGGAAAAGCTTCTGCCGATCACAATTCAACAACGGATTATGAAAGAACGGATAACGCTCGAAACACGCGGATTCTTCCTGATGTAAGAGGTGAGTCTCCTCTTTGTTTTGGTTGTTTTGGCGTCGACATCATCCTAGTGCGCAACGTTCTGTGACTCTTAAAAAAACAGTAAAAACGGTGAGAGACGCTGGCAGCGAAGGCTGTTAGCGATCAGGAAACGGCTGGCAGTGAATGAGTTAAAAGACAATGACAAAAGCGTGTCAGCGTGTCGAATTTTTAAGGATTTGGAAAAGCAAATTTAAGACTTTTTAAGGACCTGCGGATACCCTGTGATGGAACAGCCAGATCTGGTGATCACACTGGAAGTGTCTTGGAAGTGTCCGGCCTGAGATTTTTACTTAGATGAATGCTTCATGTTGAAAACATGGTCCGGCTGTTGGTATCAATACACACCGCTAGCCTTTCTGAATGTTTCCCTTTAATAGGCGTGGTCGTGAGAAACATGGCAGCAGACATCTCAGCGCCTGCATACATGTCTCACTATCTGTTCTGATTACTACACAGCTGAAGTATTTCGTCATCAGAGCTACCATTACTCACAAGTATACCTGCAGCTTCTTAAGTGTTGTCCACGTGATCACTTTAATCCACACAACTACGTTCACACAGGTTAGCAGTGAGCTGTCTGGGGGGGTTAGAAAAGCTCAGCGAGCTATAATTAACCCAGATGTCCAAGCGAAGAACGTGCCACAACAACCGGCTAAAACTGTGCTGCTGCTGCTATCATTGAGCAGAGATAAGAGGAAACACAAACAGGTCATATGTGAGCTTCTGGACCTTTGAGACGTGCCGTACAACACGTGCACAATTAGCTGTAAACGGCTAGGAATGAGTTTAAAAATGTCATTTCTACCGAAAACGTGGTGTGTTGGGGAAAAAAAACTCAAATAGACGTTTCTTCATTCTTTAGGAACCGTGCACAAAAAAGAACATTAAACCGGTCGGTTAGGTGCAAGCGGAGAACAGGCAGAACCCACAGCAGGCGTCCTGGTAATAAAAGAGAACATGTGGACAGGCAGCACTGCAACGGATTCCCGTGTGCAGTGACCACAGCACTTTATGGTCAGGCTCAATAGTGCCTTTGTGCAGCAGAGCCCAGCTGTCCGTGCAGGAAACCTCAGACCCAAATCTGCAGAAACGCAGACGTCTGCAGACAAGCCAACTCTTTATTTTGGGATTGGGAACAGCCAGATCAGTAGGAGCGCACAGATCTGTCTGTGCACAGATGGGAATACGCCCGGTGTCCCAGGAGAATGGCACTGTCACATCCTAAATGTGGTATTTATTCAGGATTTCCATCTAAAACCACTAACGCTGAAGTGAAGCAGGATGCTGCGGTTTAAAAGCCACCTGATGCAGGATGGTGCTTACCCACCTTGTGTCAAAGTCCATCACTAATTTAGTTTCAAACAGAACTGATGTTAACAACAGTCTCAAACATTGGTCTGAATGTGTTTTGGTCAGGAACCAGGCTATGAGTGCAGGTGTTCCGGAGTCAGGTGGATCCTACGTCCTACAGCTGAGAATGACCACATCTGAACAGGTCATGAGACTGGAACAAAGGAAGTTCAATGAGGAAAACCGAATCCCAGAACAGGACAAATAAAATGTAATCTGAGGTAAAACAAGGATTGTTTGGAATGTCTAAGAGATGCAGCTAGAAGACAAAGCCCCTTTGCCAAGAAAACAGTCGCTCAGGAGGTAGAGCGGGTTACCCCAGCTCCTCCCAGGAGTATTCTGCTGTTGTGTCCTTGGGCAAGACACTTCACTCAACTCGCCTGTGTTGGTGGTGGTCAGAGGGGCCGACGGCGCCAAATGGCAGCCTCGCCTCTGTCAGACCGCCCCAGGGCAGCTGTGGCTACGTAGTAGCTCACCATCACTAGCAGTGTGCGAATGTGAGAGTGCGTGAAAGCGTCTCTGAGTGTCCTAAACAAGCACTATATAAGTTTGATGATGATGATGATGATGATGATGATGAAAACAACAGCAATCCATAAACTATCCAGAAATTGAATCAGGATCTGATTTAAACTGACGAATCACCTTGCTTTTAATGGCTGTCCTGCTACAAATGTTTCGCTCTCAGTGGTGACGTTAAAAGGTTTTAGTGACAGTATCCAGCTAAAATGTGGAACACCAATCCTGAGTAATCAGATTACATACAGACAGCTGAAGAGGAGGAGTCAAGCTCGTGGCCAGCGTGAAGAGGAGGAGCCAAAGTGGTGGCCAGCAAGAAACATGTTCATCCAATCAGTTTAATTCTCATCATAGACGTCATCACTGACAAATCAACTTCTAGTTAGCTAACTTTTTAGCGGACAAAGCTATAAGTCTTTAGTTCAGCGCTAATGTTTGGAGTACAAAAAAGGAAAAGGGGCCGTATGCGATTCATTGTCTGTTTAAAACGCTCCAGTTACCGCAGTGGGATTCCAAGTGGTTCCAGTTCAGCTCCGTGCATCAGATGCATCAGAAAATGTCCCGTGAGAACAGAACAGGGAGACTGGATTTTCCACGTTTGCTTTACAATAGAAGCGCAGAGTCTACATTAGTGAGTACCGCCTGCTGTGTGTGTGTGTGTGTGTGTGTGTGTGTGTGTGTGTGTGTGTGTGTGTGTGTGTGTGTGTGTGTGTGTGTGTGTGTGTGTGTTTCTCTACTTCACCTGAAACCAGCAGCTATTATCAGACATTTTTTTCTGGTATGTTGATGTTTTTGGCGTTAAGCAGCTAAATTAGCCCATTTTCTGTGCTGGAGAAGTGAAATTTTAAACATGATGGAATACTGAGGACCAAGATCAGAGAGCTAGTGTAAAAAATTAGGCATCATTGTTTTTACTACAATAGCTGGTGGGCTGGTCTGGGCTCAAAATGCCCAGGCTGATTCTTGTCCCAGTCCAGCTCTGCTTACAAGTTCTGGCTTGTAGGAAAGATGACTCATCAGGCTTTCTGACAATATCAGATCCATTTCCAGAAACCTTGTTGGCTCAACAAAAAATAAAAAAACCATTAAACACTCATTTATTTTCTTTCCATCTAAAGTCCATGATTATTGATTTTGGCTACATGTTTTAAAAATAGTTAGAAATCAGGATCAGGATTCACTCAGAGTGCTGTGAGGCTGGTGTTTCTGAGGTATTTATAGGGCTGATTGTGCCCTCTGTGGTCCCTGTACCAGTCATACGTCACATCAATGATTGGAGCAGCGTTTGGTCATCTTTTCATACGTACACGATGCTGATGAACTGTGAACAATACATTTGAGGGCTGCCACCATGATGTTTGACCATCTAGCAGGTTTATGGGTTAAATCTGCTGTCTGTGCTGTGATTTTACAGGAACATCAGCAGTCCTGCTGGGGGGCCTGTTTGTTGGTCAGCTGACTGTGGAACAGAGATCTAATCACCTGTGTTGTTGTTGTGACAGAAGCCAGGTGTGAACAGATCATCTGACAGAAACACCATTCAGTCAGCAGCTCCACTGAGATCATCAGACTCGATTCCTCAAAGCTCCTCTTTGATATTCTTGTTAGTTTGTGATCTTTTTAGGTTGTTTAATCAGACTTAAAACTTTCCACAAAGCTGTCTAAACCTAACTAGCCTAAGCAAAGATTAATGGTGTGATGTTTTCTGGGTTAAACCCAGATATATGTCGCTGGTTAAAACTCATCTTCAATAATACATTAATGTTAAAAATCAGAAGGGACCAGAATGTTTTTCGCTGAAGTTACAATTTGTAAAACATTTGTAGCTTTGAACAGAAACAAGACAACGATGCTAAACATAAGTAAATATTACAGCAGCCCCATAATAATAAGCGTTTCAGTGTTTTACACAACCACCAACCGGAGAAAGCAGCGCTTTTCAACAAATAATCGTTTGTTTGGGACTTTGAGGAGGCCTCATGCGACCCTCGCCACTGACAGGAGAAACAGAGAGCGAGCATGCGCAGGTCCCAGAACGGCCAGCGCCTCGCGAGGCCCTATCACATTACAACAGTCCGAGGCCCCGCCCACACACTCCGCCCTCCCCGGAGCATCGCGTGAGAGCAGCAGCCGAGCCGACTCTCAAACTCGATTGTGATTAATTTAGTGCGCGAGGGCAAGATGTCCATGCCAGATCCAGCGAGACGCTTTTAAGGTGGAGGAAAGTCACGGGCGCTGTCACAAGCAACACAAGTTAACAGATGCATTTAAACTTTATTTACTGGACAACTTCAGCAGCACTGACACTATTTTAACGGCTCTGACTCAGTCAGGAAATGAGCAAGAGAAAAAGCATGTCGAAAGTTTACCGTCCACCTTATTTTTCATTGCCTTTATGTTCAGGACAATGATTTCATAACTTGATTTTGGGCAGAAACGTTTGTGAAAACACAGACAACAGCTGTTGTGGCTCAGATTTGCCCACAGCTTGTTTACTCAGGGAGGTAAACAAAAGCATTTCTAACTAAATGTAACAAGCATGAGGCTACTTAAGCGAGACAAACTCACTGCTTGAGGACGGGCTTCTTCCTCTTCTTGTTGGCGTAGGTTCCTGGGTTATTGAACATGGTGTCTCTCGGTTCACGTTAACTATTTACGCCAGATTCTCGTCCGTGTATCTAGTTTCCTCCGCTACGGACGCTCTCTCCGTCCGAAAGCTGCCGGGATCCGCGGCGTTTAGGGACCGCTCTGACTGCTCCCGGGGGCGGTCACTGGTGCTGACCTTGGCGGTCAGCGGTGCGGCGAGCTTAGGCTCCTGGAGGTTTGGTGAAGAGGAGGAGATGGAAGTAAGCAAAGTTTAAAATTCAGACTACGTCCAACCCTTTCTCTGTGGATAAACAAGGCCGCCGTATTAAAATCTCTCTCTCTCTCTCTCTCTCTCTCTCTCACACACACACACACACACACACACACACACACGGGGCGTTTTCAGGAAATGTGTAGTCTATCTTACTGTGTTTTAAGGTGGACCGGGCTCTTTTGTAACACTCGTGGTGGGCCGTGATTTTTTTAAAAGTTTGAACAAAACTCCTGTTTGCTACACGCAGGGAGGACCTCTGACAACAACATAAGGTTAAAACGGTTAAAACACCAAAGAAACCGAAGCGATTGAGCAGGAAAACTGCTGGAGCAGGATCATAATCACCTATGTTTACTGAATCCAGACGTAAACAGCTGAATAATATGAAATAAGATTACTATGTAATACATAAATCCGTAATAAACACGTATTTATGCACGTAATAATATTAACTGTCTGATTTAGTTCAATGACATGATTTAATGGCAAAAAAGCTCAGAAGAGATCTGTCTTTTGCAGAAACTAATTGTCCCAATTTAGAGTTGACATCACTTGATTTCTGACTTCTGCCATATCCAGCTGCTCATCTTACTCCTGCAGGTGTTGGTGGGTCCACAGAGGAATAGGCGTGTAACTGGCTGGGCCCATGCACTTGCACACAGACCCTAACCACAGGGAACAGTGGCGTGTCCAGATCTTTTAAAATGGGGTGGCCCAGGTGAGGCACAGCTTTGTGCATGGGTGGCACCAATGGTTATGCGTTTTTGTTTTACCCCCAAGCCTTTTGTGGACAATGAAAAGCCTATTTGAAGGTAAATTAGTGTGGTGACACCTGGGGTGGCCCATCAGATTCCAAGGGTGGCATGTGCTACCCCAGGCCACTCCCTGGACACGCACCTGCCAGGGAACTGGCTCCAGAAAGAGACCCGGTTTTCACGACAAACACTGTTCTAATAATTATACTACAGTTTTGTATTTTTGAGTAATATCACCTATTTCAAATAAACGTGCTTAATATGCATGTTATTATACTGTAAACAAGAGCAAAACTGTCGTAACACGCTGCTGTAGGTTTATTGGACGAGGAAGCACAGATAGTCAGAACACCGGTAATCCTGCAGTCTGGGTACACCTGTCCTCTGCTCTGACTTTGTGTTCATGCAAGGTCTCGAGTTGTCCTTTACCCGGGACTCCACAGTTAGGATCCAGTTAGGATCAAAGTGGAGAAAAGTATAACAGGAAAACTCTTCTTCTTACCTGCAGTTTTGCACATGTGCAGAAGAATTTACATGTGTTTTTTTTACCTGGTACAACGGTCACATATTTGGAAGAGATAGGATCAGAACAGCAGACCTGAATAAGACAAATAGGACAAGACAAGACTTTCATTTGATCTATTGAGATCTTTTCGAACGAGTAGTTTCAGATAGTCTAGTGGTGCATATAGGCTGCAATATTCAAATGGTAGGGTCAGAATTTGGTGTCACCACCATGAAAGCATGGATCCAACCTGCTTTGTATGAGGATGGGGGAGATGTTCTGCTCCCACTGTGGACCCCTCAGTTCCACCTGAGCCTGGTTTATACACCACAGCCTACCTGAGTGCTGTTGCTGACCATGTCCATCCCTTTATGACCATGTGGATCCACCTTCTGGTGGAGATCACGGAGCTGATGAAAACATGGAGGGATAGAGCTGATGTTGTCATGTCAGGGTGGACCAGAGCATCTGAGGAAGGTTAAAAGCACCTTGTTGGGTCTAAAGAATACAAATTCAGATACTGTCTCTTTAGGATGCAACACTTGGTCCAGCTCTATGCATTAGGTGAGAGACATTGGGCGTGTATGGTCATCATCATAACGACTCGACCCACCCAGTTCATGTTGAGTCATTCCTTGACCACTAAGATCAGAAGTGGGCAGCTATGAATTTGGACGGTCTAGCCTTCCGACGTATTCCTGCCCTACCTCAGCAGGTGTGTTTTCGCCTAGCATCCATGATGGCACTTTACAGAAGTTAAACTAAACTTAGTGGTGAATTGTATGTAAAGAACAAATATGCTTACACATGTGCACACACACACACATGCACACACTCACACAATCACATATTTATAAATGGGCGCACATACACACATATGATTACACACACACAGCATTAACAAATTCAAGATGAGAAGATAATGTTGGACGCAAAACAAAACAAAGATGATTTTATTTGGAGTTGCACTGACAATATTACCTTTTCTACTGAGTGCAACACTGCAGACATACAACAGGGAAGTCTTAAAGACAAAAACTAAATCAATCTTTTTATTCTGTAAGGACAAAAATCAGGAATTTTAAATAGATTTGACTAAATCTAAACCTCTGCTGACCAAAAACAACACATTTACCCAAAAAACTTTTCAAACATCCCAAAGGATTCTGGGTAAATATGCTGAACAGACCAGGACAGAACTTCCTGTAAGGGGAATGTCCCATTTCATCTGGGATAAGCGCATCGCTAAAACATCATAGCAACAGTCAGGCATGGTGGCGACAGTGTAATGGTCTGGGGCTACTCTGCTGCTTCAGGACCCAAACCACCCGCTGTTCTTACCACAAACCAAAGCTGCCGAGAACACATCCTCAGAAAATCAATTCTTTCATGAATCTGGTGTGAGAGCAGCTGTCGGGTCTTCTGTGAACCATCAGCAGGACTTTTCTAGCAGGCAGGACAAGACAAGAAGCAGGGCCGCTGCCTGCTGGAGGAGGAAGAGTTGCGTGTGAGGAAAAGGAGGGCAGTTTTTCACACAGCAAGACGTAACTTTATTACACCCTCCACCACAACTCCATTAAAAAGAAACACCAGGTCATTTAAAGCAATTGTTTGATTGTTTCTGCTAATTAGCCCTTGTGTGGTCACACAGCTGGTGTGGCGGTATTAGGAGGGTATGGAAGTTAATACCACGCTTCACAGGAAGCCAGAGTCCCACAGAAACTATATTTTAATCTTCTGTCAGTCTCTCCAACAAGAAGCATTACTCAAGCTAACTCAGTTTTTGTTCTGTCACACAGCTGGCTGTGCTCTGGTCACATGACTCATTTACTAACATGTGTCAGTGTGTTGCACCAAAACATGAGGTGTGTGTGTGCGTGTGCGTGTGCGTGTGCGTGTGTGTGTGTGTGTGTGTGTGTGTGTGTGTGTGTTATTTTTAGGTTTGGTAATAGAACTGCTCTTTGTGCCGGTCTACCTGGGTCTCTGTTGCTGCTCTTTGTTTTTGTCTGCTTGTAAGTTTATTATGTTTAAAAAGTCAGTGAATTAAAGCAACATAAACTGATTCAGGATTAACAGTCACACTGAAGCTGAGCGATATTATTACTGATGTGGCAGTATGAGAAAAGTTTTGGCTTAAGGCAGTTGTGAAGTAGCGCAGAAAAATGTTGGCTGCTGTTTTGGTTGCCATGCTTTTGAGCTGTTTTAATGACAAACAGTGAACCTCCTCCCTGTTGGCTCAGGCCCCTTCTGCAGAAGAGACAAATAAAACCTGCAGTAAAACCAGCGGAAATTTGGCAAGTTGGATTCACCAAACCCCTGAGCTGGCCTCACAGGGCTGCAGTAAAAAGTACCACTCAGTAGGAAGAACCAGCCTGGCAAGTGAGTCTGTCACTTTGTCAAATTACTGTACAAACATCAGTCTTAACGGCTGCAGGCCTTGCCGACAGCTCTTCCGGTTGGACCCGAGGCTCCGCTCATTTCTGTGATTTATGCCTGCTCACATCTCCTGTCTGTGTGGGAATAATCTCTTCCTGAAAATGATCCCATGTCAAAGACGTCTCGCTTCTTCTCAGCTGCAGGAGCTGCAGGCTGCAGGGCAGACATCACCCAGGACATTTACATGTAGATCCTATGTGGAAGTCACTTGTATTCACTTTCATCAATGTTATCAACTAAATTCTGGATGTCTTCTAATGCTGACTAATGCATACTCTACACAGAGTCCACCGCCTGTAACAGTTTACATGCATGCTCCTTAGCAGCAGGTGTCAGGTTTAACCCCCTAAGACATAATAAACAACAGCAGAAAAGAGACACAAAAGTCAGAATTCTGTTTTATGCTCGAGGAGAATGGAAATGAGGTCCGACCAGCTCAGTCTCCACTGTACCGGCACATCCTCCAAAACCATTCTGCCTTTGAAATCCAAGCATCCTCTATTTATTACAAGCTGGGAGTTCCCTAGTTACATGTCTGATGAGCTGATCTGAAGGGTGGGGGAAACACAGCTCTCAGTATTCAGTAATTGTTACAAGTTCACACAATGAGCATTCAGTTTTTCTAATCAGTGTCTAATCACACGATGAGCAACAGATAGTTGCACGAGTCAGCAGTTGTCCTTGGGTCACATTAGGTCAGGACAAAGGCTCAGCATTCTTTAAGTCTCCTCATGAGACTTCAAACAATACAGCAACTGTTCAGCATAAATGTTAAAATCTTTAAATATAACAAAAGCATAAAGCATGATTGTAACGTGATGGAGGTGCTATTCCACCGGAGGTTATTTACCCTCTCTCCACACAGATGCCTCTGACACAGTACTAATCTGCATGAGACTGCCTCAAGGTCATACATTTTCTTCTAAACTGCTTCCTATCCAGCCCAAGAGAAGAATGAAGACAAAGGACTCTTTCCTTTTAATAAATCAAAGAACTCTATTTTTAACAAAGCTAATCAAACAAAGTGTTAGTCGATAATATAATGTTGACCGATCTGTGAAATGACAATGTTATGATTAGTAAGTTTTAATAAGTAATATGACTTTAATCTAGCTGCACTAGACATGCTGACTACACGTAATGTAAACGCACGACACATTGCTTTTACTCGTCCAATCAGAACCTTCCTTTCTGAAGCGTGGCATAGTCTCTGTGGTGTTTACAAATCTGCCAACTTTGATTCAACCATAAATCAAAATATCCAGATTAATAAAACCAGTCCCCACGCCATCTTAAGCTCAGTTCACCGCATGCTAAGAGAAGTATTGGACCGGCCACCCGGACTTCCTTTTTAAGCAAGAACCACCAAGCTGGATAAAATCTGTTGCACTTTACCAACCAAGCAACGGTTACTTTCAGAATAAAAGCTGAACTCACTGACCCTCTGGGTCCATCTGACGCTGTCAACCAACTGTCGCTTTTTACCTGGAGACAATCCAAAGACTAGTCTGTCGTACTGCTGACGCTGTTTCATCGGCTCCGGTACCGAAAGGGGGGGTTCAAGGACCTAGCAGTCTGGATCTGTACGGAGGTCTCATCCTGAAGGGTATGTGTGGAGCGACAAAATAGCGTCTTATGTGTTTATGAAACTCCGATCATAGCTTAAGATTGCTTGATTGATTGCTTCTCCGGATACGAGAGTTCTGATTACAACATCACTCACACACACACCATTCATCTCACATCTCATTCACACCAAGATCCATCCATTCACTTAGAATTTAGAGTTAGTCTTGTTTAAAATTGTTTAGAAATAAATCTTCTTAAACGTTTTAAAGGTGACTCTCTCTTCTCTTGTCTCTCAGTTAATACTGCAATAAAAAGTTCCAATCTTCTGGTTAAAATAACCCAAAGGTCCACAAGGTTGATTTCATATTTACTATGGAATCTTACGTCTTACGGTTCCTTAAATAGATGTAAGTTAACCCCTTACATGATAAAAGAAAGCACATGTAATTATCTTAACAGCAGGTCAATTCAGGCTGATGTGTTTAACATAGTCTAGGAACTGCTCCAAGTTTTCCCCTAAGTGGAGCGCACAGATTTACTGTGGTCCAATTGTTTTCAAGATGTGAATGCAAAAGAAATGCTGCAGAGCTTTAAATGGGATGTGGCTCCAACAGAGAGGAAATCCTCAATCCAACATGAGAGAAGAAGCATGAGGAGCCAGCGTTTGCTCATCGTGCTACAGGTTGTGGTGAAACTACAGACAGTGACAACATTCATGGATTCAGCAGCATTCTGGGCAGCAGATGAATGAATGAACTGTCAGTGAGATAAACATGAGGACATATGAGGCTCTGTAACTGTCTGTAGACCATGCATACTGTGCTGGTTTCCAGTGCCAGACCAGAAACAGCCTCAGTGGTGCAGTAAATGTTTAAGGAGATTACATGTGCAAAGGTACTTTGAGCCCTGAGACCGCAGATCAATCATGTTGATAGACCAGCAGCACCTCTAATGGTCTGATCCCCAGCTTCTTCACAACAGTCTTTAAAATTTAGAACTGCTCCACTCATCAGAGTCCTCTAGACCTAGAGTGTTGTCATTATTATTGTACTCATCGTCTTCCTCTTATTTCAGCCTGCATCTTTTGGGTAGCAGCCCACACAGTCTTCCTAGGCCAGGCGCCTTGCTTACGAGGACACTGTCCTTCCTTGGTCAAGGAAATGATTTACATCATGTGACTGTGGCTCTGGGAGCCGCGGTCACGTCATGTGACACGTGAGGTAAAGCTATATTTTATAGGCATAATTTCACACTTCCCTCTCTCATTAGAAATACTGACTCATTTACATTATTCAAGGCACACCTCAAAACTCACCTATTCAAGCAAGCCTATTCCCTTTAGACTTAGATCTTTAAAAGTTCAAATTTGTATGCATCTCATTTGCTGTTATTGCTCTATCAGCCTCTTGTGTTATTTTTACTGTTTTTATCTCTGTTTTTTGTTGTAAGGTGTCCTTGGGTTTGAGAAAGGCACCCTCAAATAAAATGTATTATTGCTATTATTATTTTCTTCATAAATTTATGAGCCTTTTACTTTTTGTGTATATATTGCTTAAGTTAAATATATAAGTGAGTTACTACATGCTAGCCACTAAAGCTGCAACTTTCTAAGCAACGAACCAACCATAGCTACCTGGTTTGGATTTAAAATACAGATAATGGCTACAATTTGACTTAAAGTTAAACTGGAAAATTGCCCCCAAAGTAGATGCTGGCTCCTGATCCACCATCCTTTTGAAAATAATCCTCTGTACTCTCAAGAGATTATTGACCAAAGCAAGGCTACAGGACTAAACGGCTAACAAACGGGGAACAGATGACTTGGTAGCACATGAACATTGGAACACGCCTTGGCGGTTCCTGAGGTATCTCCTAGGCAGCCGGGGTGGGACCAAGACATCAAGGTGAGGTTCCTTGACACTGAGAAAAACCCCTAGTCTCTTCAACCTCCATCAGTTTTGTAGTCAAGATGTTCCTGTGTCAAATTAGAGATATCATCCCTTCAGCATGTCCGGAGGTCTTCTGCCAGCAGAACATGCCTACAGGGAGCCTACGTCTCCTCTCTTTCCAGTCTGCTCATGGGTCCCCGGAAGAACGAAAAAATGAACGCAAGTCAGCGGGGGCTAAAGAGCTATTTTCTAATCCGCTTTGCCTTATGCCCTGGATCACACATACAGGTCCTTCTAAAAAAAATTTGCATACAAGATAAAATTCATTATTGTCTGTAATGTACTGATAAACATTAGACTTTCATATATATGAAATTCATCACACACAACTGAAGTAGTTCAAGTCTTTTAGTGTTTCTAATATTGATGATTTTGTCATACAGCTCATGAAAACCCAAAACTCCTATCTCAAAAATTAGCATATTATGGAAAGGTTCTCTAAACGAGCTATTAATCTAATCATCTGAATCAACTAATTAACTCTAAACACCTGCAAAAGATTCCTGAGGCTTTTAAAAACTCCCAGCCTGGTTCATTACTCAAAACCACAATCATGGGTAAGACTGCCGACCTGACTGCTGTCCAGAAGGCCATCATTGACACCCTCAAGCAAGAGGGTAAGACACAGAAAGACATTTCTGAACGAATAGGCTGTTCCCAGAGTGCTGTATCAAGGCACCTGAGTGGGAAGTCTGTGGGAAGGAAAAAGTGTGTCAGAAAACACTGCACAACGAGAAGAGGGGACCGGACCCTGAGGAAGATTGTGGAGAAAGACCGATTCCAGACCTTGGGGGACCTGCGGAAGCAGTGGACTGAGTCTGGAGTAGAAACATCCAGAGCCACCGTGTACAGGCGTGTGCAGGAAATGGGCTACAGGTGCTGCATTCCCCAGGTCAAGCCACTTTTGAACCAGAAACAGTGGAAGAAGCGCCTGACCTGGGCTACAGAGAAGCAGCACTGGACTGTTGCTCAGTGGTCCAAAGTACTTTTTTCGGATGAAAGGAAATTTTGCACGACATTCGGAAATCAAGGTGCCAGAGTCTGGAGTAAGACTGGGCAGAGGGAAATGCCAAAATGCCTGAAGTCCAGTGTAAAGTACCCACAGCCAGGGATGGTCTGGGGTGCCATGTCAGCTGCTGGTGTTGGTCCACTGTGTTTTATCAATGCAGGTAGCTATCAGGAGATTTGGAGCACTTCATGCTTCCATCTGCTGAAAAGCTTTATGGAGATGAAGATTTCATTTTTCAGCACGACCTGGCACCTGCTCACAGTGCCAAAACCACTGGTAAATGGTTTACTGACCATGGTATTACTGTGCTCAATTGGCCTGCCAACTCTCCTGACCTGAACCCCGTAGAGAATCTGTGGGATATTGTGAAGACAAAGTTGAGACGCAAGACCCAACACTCTGGATGAGCTTAAGGCCGCTATCGAAGCATCCTGGGCCTCCATAACACCTCAGCAGTGCCACGGGCTGATTGCCTCTATGCCACGCCACATTGAAGCAGTAATTTCTGCAAAAGGATTCCCGACCAATTATTGAGTGCATAACTGAACATAATTATTTGAAGGTTGACTTTTTTGTATTAAAAAAACTTTTCTTTTATTGGTTGGATGAAATATGCTAATGTTTTGAGATAGGAATTTTGGTTTTCATGAGCTGTACGCCAAAATCATCAATATTAGAAACAATAAAAGGCTTGAACTACATCAGTTGTGTGTAATGAATCTAATATATATGAAAGTCTAATGTTTATCAGTACATTACAGACAATAATGAACTTTATCACAATACGCTAATTTTTTGAGAAGGACGTTTATGTTACTGCAATTTAAATGAAAAGTAATGAAGGGTGTTTCAACCATGCCAGTCACGTACATTAAGATTTATCAGCTTGTAAAAGTTTGTAATTAGCATGACTACATCGGCACGTTGCATCTGTGACATCACCACATAATCTCCTCTCCCCTAGCGTAGCTGCTACTGATCACATGGCCAGATTCATGGTGGTTCTTTCCTTCTGTGGGAAGGATTCGAAGTTTGCTGAACTTACAGCTCTTTTCCCTCGGTTTTCTCCGTGTCTGGTTTGACGACGTCACTTTTGTGATGCACATTTGTAGTCCTGGACTTATTTTTACAAAAAACCTAAAATAGCGTTTCTCCCCGTTAGAAATTACGCGCGTTGTTGGTATCAAAAAGCTTCTTTAAAATTTATTACACACAACTGAAGTAGTTCAAGCCTTTTATTGTTTCTAATATTGTTTCATCATTTGTGAAATTCATGGAACATAACAAGCGGTATTAGAAAATAATGTTTTTAGCCCCATTGACTTGCATTCATTTTCTCATTCTTCCGGGTACCCATAGTGAGGAAGTAGATGGGCGTGACTTAGGCTCCCTATGCCCATGGATCAGGCACAAATTTGATCCTAAGCCTGAACCACCACAGCTGGTGCGTCTCAATGTGAAGGAATGGAGTCTCTCTCTCTACTCCAAGTCTCTCTCAATTGTCTGAGTGCTTGGCCCCATGTGTGATATTAAGCCAGGCCACCCTGCAGAGGAAACAGTTTTTGGGCCAGCTGTGTTCACTGGCCCCCCATGGCTAAAAGTCCAGACAATAGGCGCACATGGGCCCGACTCTAGGCATTGCTCCAGGGTGAGACCCTGGCTTGGTACTGTTGAGTACACGTTCCTCGGTGAATAATGAAACACAATGACAACAGTTGTTTAAAGTTAAACCCTGACATCTTATTTCTAAGCCACAGAAAATGATTACAGTTTACAGGATCATGGGTCGATCACCATCTAAGTCCCTGACCACCATACATCACCTTCAGAGGACTCTTTGGGAGTTCAACTTAAGCCTGTCTCCTGACCCCAGGGCTTTATACTATTACAATGACTAAGGAAATGTGCAAATGTGGTCTCTTCCCATTGGTCCGCTGGTGTCCGTCTTTCTACAGGATGAGCACCTCATTTCCAGGCAGTCTGCAAAATATCATGTCAGCACAAAAAACACACTTCATTCTATTTATTGCTCTTTTCAACTGAGACGGAACAGGCATAGTGGAGGAGGAGGCATCATCACCAACGCCCCATTGGTCGGAGGAGCTAAGAGCTGAACTTCTGAGTTACTAAATGTTTAGGACCCTGATGAGCTAATAACCCTGATTTCTGGTTAGACCTGTGCTGTCTATCATCTCAGAATGTATGCATTAGCTTTATTTATACAGAGACTGGGAGGATTATTATGAATTATGCTGAAAGCAGAAATTAAAATACACAGATGGTAGTCTGTTCCCATGCCCTGGTCTCCTACAGAAAACAAGGTGTTAGTTAGTTAACAGATGCTCCAAAAGCAGCCCCAGTTTGCTTGGATTGATGATTTTCATGGAATACATTGGTGTTCTGTGTTGATTTAGTTTTGAAGCTTTGAGCACAGGTGCCCAATCCCAGTCCTGCAAGGGCAGATGTCCAGCAAGTTTTAGTTGTTTCCCTGCTCCAACACACTTGATTTGAATCAACAGGTAATTAATAGGCTTCTGCAGACCTTGATGAGCTGCTGAACATATGTTTCAGCCATTGAATCAAGGATATTTGAGCAGGGAAACAACTGAAACGTTCTGTGTAGTGGTCCCCCAGGGCCAGGACTGGGCACCCCTACTTTAGAGATGATGATGAATATTAGCAAGTAAGATACTGGAATGGAAATTATCGTAATGAAAAAAAAAAAACTTAAAACTTACTTTGATGTGGTAATGAATGGTGAGAAAAATTTTACATTGTAGAGTGTTGCCACCTGCTGGTGGGACGAAGAGTGGCACAGCAAGAGTGAATCAGATGCTTCTGCAGTGGTCCAGTGGGCAGTAGGCCCATAACTATGGAACACAAAAGTATTCAAAATTCAATAAATAAATGAGACATTATGATATAAATATCTACATGAAGAATTACTAGACAATCATGTAATCTAACAATGAAATTATGAAATCTAAGCCCAATATAATGACATATTTTTCATTCTTCTTTTAAACCACTTTTCACACTCTACTACTTTCTTCTATAGTCTGCTCTTTAACTGTATTATTTCCTGCTATTTCAGCTGTTAACTTTATTTTTTCTCTAAGTGTTTTTCTCCCCAGAAGAAGCTACAATGATGTTCTGCTGAGCTGTGGTGGCCTCATGGAGGGGGCCATCGTCCAGCACACTGCTGCTAACCACTAATACATTCTCCCTGTCCTGATAATAACATTTTACTTTCCTTGACATTGGATGTGCTACTACTAGTTTACCCGTTTAATTATAGATCCACTAGGATAAATACAATAAAGTTTATCTCTCGTGACTCGTGTCAGGGACTTGCCCAAACCAGCCAGAGACGCACTACTCATGAGACTCAAAAACCTCCATTTTATTTTGGAGCAGCTTCACAGGTAACAGAGACTTTAACCCAATCACAGCACAAGACCGTCTCCAGAAAACAAAAGACATTTCAGACACACCAGGTTCAACTTAAATAGTGGCTGATCAGACCACTCTACATACAAGAGGGGAACAATTAACATACAATTAACACACACATCCTCACACACACACAAACTAACCAGTCTAATCAATTCAGGTAACTCAAATAACTAAATCATAATTACAAACTTCCTATCCATAACAGAAAACATCTACATTAAATTAAACACAAGTATAAACATGAATCTCCCCTCCCTGGGGAGTTGGTAGATCCCAGGAGTGCCGATTAGGCTTCCTGAGGAGATGAGCTGCAGGTGTGAGACTCCATGGGAAACTCCAAGTCACTGGTAACTCAAAACAGAAACACAAAATTAACACATACATTCATAAACAGAAGACTGATTGTGTGCACATCAACCAGTCATCCTGGACAGAACACAGAAAACACTACCAGCAGACCATGTCCATGAGGTGACAGACACTGCTGTCACATCTCGCCAAATAGAATATTTACTAAGAAATCACAATGTAACCATAGACACATTACTTGGTGTGTGTGTGTGTGTGTGTATGTGTATGTGTATGTGTATGTGTATGTGTATGTGTGTGTGTGTGTGTGTGTGTGTGTGTGTGTGTGTGTGTGTGTGTGTGTGTGTGTGTGTGTGTGTGTGTGTGTGTGTCTGCTCTGTCTTCTCAATCCCCAGTGAGTCGTAGTACACCGAGCCAGGATCCTCTGGAGGTTACTTCCTGTTAAAAGGGAGTTTTCCTCTCCACTGTCGCTACATGCTTGTTTAGTATGAGAATTGCTGTAAAGTCAGTGACTTGATGCAATTTGCTGGGTTCCTTATATAGGAAATGTTATGAACCCGGCTCTCTAGGAGAGATGAGGGTGGAGGGAAGTAACAAAAGTGGTGTGTGGATGAAATAATAACAGAGTGTAGTGTCGCAAAGAACAAGAATTTTATTACAAAAGGATTATTTACAAGAGGGTTATCAATAAATACAAAACAAGAAGGAGCTACATACAAAAAAGGGGAAGGACGGAAAACGCAAACCCAGAAGGGGTTGGGGATTAAATAACCATAAATATTAAGAGCTTTCCAGATAAGCAAGAAAGCTCAGGGGGAGATCCAAAAGTCAAGATCAATAAAGTTCTGAAGTCAAGAAGCCAAATTGTCAAATCCTAAATATCCTAAATCCGAAATCCGAAGACTAGCGAGCGAAACAAGTTTTACCAACAACACACGAGGAGAAGAGAATAGTATAAACTCATTGAGTCTACACTACCCTGGACCTTCTCCCTGAATGGAAGGATAGGCGAGTCTTTTAACACAGTGACCAGGTAATGACTAAATTGAGAACAGCTGTGAAGGGAACCGGATGAGGAGGGAGCTGCGGGGGCCATCTAGTCGCGAACGTACGTAACAGGAAACATTTTTTCTGAATGGCTTAATGAACTGACCTGAATTGGAATGTTTATTATTTGAAGTGCCTTGAGATGACTCGTCGTGATTTGGCGCTATATAAATAAAATTGAATTGAATTGAAAATGACTTTATTAATATAATGTTTTTTCAAAAGTAATTTTTTCATAATAACCCCAATTATTCCATCCATCCATCCATCCATTTTCATCCGCTTATCCGGAGTCAGGTCGCTGGGGCAGCAGCCTAAGGCGAGAGTCCCAGACTTCCCTCTCCCCAGCCACTTGAGCCAGCTCCTCCGGGGGAATCCCAAGACATTCCCTGGCCAGGTGAGATATAGTCCCTCCACTGTGTCCTGGGTCTACCTTTGGGTCTCCTCCCGGTTGGACGTGCCCGGAAAACCTCACCAGGGAGACGTCCAGGAGGCATCCTGACCACATGCCCGAGCCACCTCAACTGGCTCCTCTGGATGTGGAGGACCAGCGGGTCTACTCCGAGCCCCTCCTGAATGACCGAGCTTCTCACCCTATCTCTAAGGGAGAGCCCAGCCACTCTTCGGAGAAAACTCATTTTGGCCGCTTGTATCCGTGATCTCGTTCTTTCGGTCACTACCCAAAGCTCATGACCATAGGTGAGGGTAGGAACGTAGATCGACCGGTAAATTGAGAGCTTCACCTTCTGACTCAGCTCTCTCTTCACCACGACAGACCGGTACAACGCCCGCATCACTGCAGAAGCAGCACCAATCCGCCTATCGATCTCACGCTCCATCTTACCCTCACTCGTGAGCAAGACCCCGAGATACTTAAACTCCTCCACTTGGGGCAGGACCTCATCCCTGACCCGGAGAAGGCATTCTACCCTTTTCTGAATCAAGACCATGGTCTCAGATTTAGAGGAGCTGATTCTCATCTCAGCTGTTTCACACTCGGCTGCGAACCGCTCCAGCAAAAGCTGAAGATCAGGTTCTGATGAAGCTAACAGGACCACATCATCTGCAAAAAGCAGAGACCTGATCCTCAGGCCACCAAAACGGATGCCCTCCACACCTTGGCTGCGCCTAGAAATCCTGTCCATAAAGGTTATGAACAGAACCGGTGACAAAGGACATCCTTGGCGGAGTCCAACTCTTACTGGGAACGAGCCCGACTTACTGCCGGCAATGCGGACCAAGCTCTGACACCAGTCATACAGGGACCTAACAGCCCGTATCAGAGGGCTTGGTACCCCATACTCCCGGAGTACCCCCCACAGGGCCCCCTGAGGGACGTGGTCAAACGCCTTCTCAAAATCCACACAACACATGTAGACTGGTTGGGCAAATTCCCACGCACCCTCCAGGATCCCCCTAAGGGTATAGAGCTGGTCCAGTGTTCCACGGCCAGGACAAAAACCACATTGCTCCTCCTGAATCTGAGGTTCAACAATCCGACGGACCCTCCTCTCCAGAACCCCTGAATAGATCTTACCAGGAAGGCTCAGGAGTGTGATCCCCCTGTAGTTGGAACACACCCTGCGGTCCCCCTTTTTAAATAAGGGGACCACCACCCCGGTCTGCCAGTCCAGTGGGACTGCCCACGATTTCCACGCGATATTGCAGAGCTGCGTCAGCCAACACAGCCCCACAACATCTAGAGCCTTAAGGAACTCCAGGTGAATCTCATCCACCTCTGGAGCCTTGCCACAAAGGAGCTTTTTAACCACCTCAGTGACCTCAGCACCAGAGATTTGAGAGGCCAACCCAAAGTCCCCAGACTCTACTTCCTCACTGGAAGACGTGTCGGTGGGATTGAGGAGGTCTTCGAAGTATTCTGCCCACCGATCCACAACGTCCTGAGTAGAGGTCAGCAGCACGCCGTCCCCACTATAGATAGTGTTGGTAGCGCACTGCTTTCCCCCCTGAGGCGCCGGATGGTGGACCAGAATCTCCTCGAAGCCGTACGGAAGTCTTGCTCCATGGTCTTACCGAACTCCTCCCATACCCGTGTTTTTGCCTTGGTGACCACCCGAGCCATGCTCCGCTTGGACTGCCGGTACCTGTCAGCTGCCTCTGGAGTCCCACAGGCCAAAAAGACCTGATTGGACTCTTTCTTCAGCTTGACAGCATCCCTAACCACCTGTGTCCACCAGCGGGTTCGGGGGTTGCCACCATGACAGGCACTGACGATCCAGCAACCACAGCTCCAGTCGGCCGCCTCAACAATGGAAGCACGGAACAGGGTCCATTCAGATTCAATGTCCCCCGCCTCCCCCGGAACATTTTGGAAGTTCTGTCGGAGATGGGAATTGAAGCTCCTTCTGACAGGAGACTCTGCCAGACGTTCCCAGCAGTCCCTTGCAATACGTTTGGGCCTGCCCGGTCTGACCGCCATCCTCCCCCACCATCTGAGCCAACTCACCACCAGGTAGTCGTCAGTTGACAGCTCTGCCCCTTCTTCAACCGAGTGCCCAAGACATGCGGCCCCAGGTCAGATTAAACAACAACAAAGTCGATCATAGAGCTGCGGCCCAAGGTATCCTGGTGCCAAGAGTACATATGGACACCTTTATGTCTGAACTTGGTGTTCGTTATGGACAATCCATCACTGGCACAGAAGTCCAGTAACAAAACACCACTGGAATTCAGATCGGGGGGCCGTTCCTCCCAACCACACCTCTCCAGGTCTCACTGTCGTTGCCCACATGAGCGTTAAAGTCCCCCAGCAGAATGAGGGAGTCACCGGAAGGAGTGCTTTCCAGCACCCCCTCCAAGGTCTCCAAAAAGGGTGGGTAGTCTGAACTGTAGTTTGGTGCATAAGCACCGACCACAGTCAGAACCTGTCCCCCCACATGTAGGCTGATAGGTAATTAGATTTATCCCATATTACCTTAAAGGATGACACACCCGGAGAGAGAGAGTAAATTGATTATTTGTAATGTCCATGTGGGCGAATCAACATGCGAGAAGCTGGACTCAACCAACCAGCCCCCACTCTGCTCCAGCCTCAAAGCCTTCACCTCACCAGCTCTGCATACCCGCGGTCTCCATCAGGAGACCAGAATGTTAGGTAATATTTAATCTCCATAACCCTGGAACCTGAAATAAACACACATGACAACAAGGAAGACATTTTACCCTGAGTCCCCAAAATATGGAGAGTTAACGCAGAGCAACCTCCTCCGAGGCTTCCCCACGTCACTCCCGTGTGCTTCTAGTTCGTCAGGGGCTTTATTCACAAAGGATGGGGGAGAAGGCGGGCCTTCTCAAGTTACAGAGGTACAGAGGTTTCTTACAATCTACATCCTTGCTCAACCTTTCGTGAACAGCCACAGTAGTTGGCAAACACAGAGATTCATGATGTGTTAATAACACAAAATGGGCATCTTTTAGGCCTCAAAAAGGTACAATTATAAAAATACCCAACATAGGCAGAGGGAGGCTACCCTCTCATTCACCAGGGTAAACCCCAACGTACAACTAGTACGCCCACCCCTGCTCGGCGCCTCTCAGTAGGAGCAACTCCAGAGTGGCAGAAAGTCCAACCCCTCTCAAGGAAACTGGTTCCAGAGCCAGAGCCATGCGTTGAGGTGAGTCCGACTATATCTAGTCGGAACCTCTCAACCTCACACACCAACTCAGGCTCCTTCCCCATCAGAGAGGTGACATTCCATGTGCCAAGAGCCAGCTTCTGTAGCCGAGGATCAGACCGCCAAGGTCCCCACCCTCATCTACCACCCGTCACACACAGCACCTGACTCCTTTGGCCCCTCCCATGAGTGGTGAGCCCATGGAAAGGGGGACCAACATTTCCTCTTCGGGAGCTACACATGCAGGGAAATCTCTTCGGCTTAAACGACGGCTTTCAGCCACTCCCCCTGTTGCTTCCATCTGCTCTTGTCTGTTTTCCAGGCGAGGCGTTGCTAAACTCGAACAAGCCCCAATGACCGGACAGTTTAAGGTAGTTCTCTATAACACCTTCCTAGGCCAATGGTCATGAAAGATGGCGGCATTGCCTGAACTTAGTTTAGCTCTGTTTTCTTTGGCGGATCAAATAGAGTTGAATAGTTTGTCAGCAGACAATATTTTGAGTTGTTTGGATGACATTTTTGAAGCATTTGGTTCGATACTTTGTGAGTGATTGCTTTTGTCTGACTGAATTAGCAGCCAGTGACACACTGGCTCCATCCTGTTAGTCTTGACTGATGGACTGAGACATTCTACTGTAAAGTGTCATTATGAAATACATCAGCCATGGGAAAAAACACTATTATGAAAAAAAGCTGTCTTTGTTAAAATTATGTTATGTAATAAAACTGAATGAGTTAAATAAAAATGGCTCAATATTCATTTGGGTTATTATGAAGAAATTACTTTTGAAAAAAAACATTATATTAATAAGAACATTTTAAAAGAAGAATGAAAAATATTTCACAATATTGGGCTTAGATTTTACATAATATTCTGTTATTTCATCATTTCATTGTCAGATTACGTAATTGTCTCGTATTTATTCATGTAGATATTTATTTCATAATGTCTTATTTATTTATTGAATTTTGAATACTTTTGTGTTCCATACCTCACAGGGGATCAGGAAACTGTTGCAGCTTTGACCCTCCTAATATGGTCGCTTCGTTCACGTGCAAACAGAAACCAGTTACGACTAAAGTACGCGACAGTGACGTACAAATCAGTCTCCGGTTTGTTCGGGTCAGTTCTCGGGGACAGCTAGCATGGCCCTGACGGTAATTCGGCTGCTTGTCCCGGGGGCAGCAGCTGCTCTGAAAGCGGGGAACCTCGTTCAGAAGGTGAGCACCGGAACCACGCAGTACTATGTCGGTACCGACCCAATAAACGCCTGTGATTCACAAGGACATGCTAAGGCAGCTAGCTTCTCAGAGGCTAACAGATTTAGTGTCGGTCGCCGACGCCATCTGGTATTTATCTGGTTGTTTTCGTAAAAAAACAAGTGAGCGAGCAGGCAGTCGATATTATGTGGTGTTTTACTATTATAATAATAATTGTGCCCGAATTGGTGCTGTCAAAAGGACACGTGACCTACCGTAAACCTGAAGGATCTGTCGTGAAGAACAGGTGTCCGCTGTTTACCTGCAGAGACTTGAGCGACACGAATGATCGGCATCTGGTCCGGCTTTCTTGGGATAATTCTATCTCAGTCAAACAGAACAATGTGTCAAGCAAATGTATGGAACTAGTAGTTGTGATGGTGTGAGGAGAGGTCTGTGTTTACAACTTCCATCAGGTGTGGTTGGTGCAAATAAATCAGCGGTGAGGAGGATGAGTTGTTTAAACGTGTTAGGTGCTGGAACCGTTCTAACTCTGATCTGATTTTCTGTGGAGAACACAGGTGGGATGTATTTGTTCCAACACCAGACCTAGTACACAGGACCAGACATTTAGCCTCTTTCCAGATGTGGTGAAGTCTTGTTTTCTGTCATGCAGGCGAGTTTCCACACCAGCTCAGTGAGAGGCCTGGAGTATGGATGGTTGGCTTACTTACTGGGTGAGAGGACAACCCCACGGTTAAAGAAGTACAGTAAAATTATCAGTGTGGATGGAAACCTGGCATCTGGAAAAGGAGCCCTGGCCCAGAAACTAGCAGACAAACTAGGTAATGATGAGACCATATGGGTCTGGTTGCGGCAGGGACACGCTCGGCTGGTATTTTCTCACTTTGGTGGAAAATTGGCTGACGCTGATGTGTTCACAGGGATGCTGTACATGCCTGAGGCTGACACCTTCTACATGGACAAGATGACTAAGGAGAAGGAGCCCCTCTCTGTTGACTTTAATGGGATGTGTAGCTTGGAGAAGTTCTACACCAACCCAAAAGCTGCAGACGGGAACAGTTACAGGCTGCAGCTATGGATGTACAATGTGAGGGTGCTGCAGTATAGTGATGCCATTGAACATCTTCTCACTACAGGTAACACTAACGCAAGAGCTCTGCCTGTTTGTATAAAATAACATTTAGCATTTTGGGTCATGAGAAGGTCGTATGATGTCGATTCTGGTGTTTTTAAGGTCAAGGAGTAATCCTGGAACGTTCCCCTTTCAGTGACATGGTCTTCCTGGATGCCATGTTCAAGCAGGGCTACATCAGGCAGGAGTGTAAGTAACTAGCAACATGGCTCCTCCATCACAGACTTTTGATCTGAAACCTGGAGTTATCAAGAATAATAATAAAAAAAACCTCTAATATAATACATATCACACACACAAAAAATATTCAAGCATAAATTAATAAAATAAACTTTTGTGATTAAAGTCCTGATTTTCTGCTCAACCAAGATTAAAATCTGTTGTTAACTTTGTTCTTGGGTGGGAGAGATAAAACCTGAGGGAAACGTGTTCCAGGATAAAAGAGGAATCTGGGTTCTGGGAGGAACTTTTTCCTCTCTAAATCTAGTCAGTGTGTGCTCTTGCCACCTAGTGGCACGGTGGAGGAATGCAGATTAAAACTCTTCAGTAAAAGCAGAAAAATGAGCGACTGGAGTTGAGAGACAGAATATAAACATGTGTTTAAATTGAACTGTGGCTCTAAGCCCCGCCCTGCTTAGTTACTGTTGCTAACCTGGGCGAGCCGTCACAGCTGACCGTGTTTACAGTGAGAGTGGTCCGTAACAAAACAATTCCTAATGAGGCTCTGGAAAACTCTTGGAGTCGACAACATCTCATTCCTTTTTGAAGGTCAGCTTTACGCCACGGAAGGCTTTGTACAAAATGTCAAACTGGAGTTTATGAAAAACCTGGAGTTCGAGGCACGGATCACAAAGCAAGAGGGCGAAGCCTCGTCTGGTGCCTTTGGTGAGAGGAAGTTGAGCTTCGTTCAGCTACAGCAGGAAAACGTTCGTTAGCTTATCAACAGCCCGCTAGGTGGCTAGCTCATCATGTAACTTAACACGGATGATATTGCGTTACATGAGCTGATTGCCATTGTCTTTCCTTAGAAGAGACATCCGGGTTTATCGTTGCCATGGTGACTGTGGTCTGTCACGAAGGACATATTTATCCATGGCTTAATTTTTTCTTTGTGAAATGGAAAGAAAAAACCCGGTGATTGTCCTCTCCAGATTCCCAAGTACGCTAGTACGTTCTTGTTTACTCAGCAAGTACAGCAGAAAGTCCGTTGTACCGAGTATGAGAGGACAAGGACGTACTCTATTACGTCAGTGCAACAAGCGTGGCCTTAAGCTACAGTTAAAAATGACCTGAAATAAAAATAAGTCTAGTTTGTCCCGGGGGACCCCAAGGCATCGAAGTTCGTAGATTAACCGCAATGCAACCAGGTCAGTCCAGAGATGTCTCCAGGTCACAACGAACAGGTGGACTTGTTGTGCATCTCAAATGGATGGACTCTTAAGGAGTCGTATATCTGTGTCAGCTTGCAGCGCGCAAACAGGTTTTTCCTGGGTGTCAAAGAGATGTTTCAAAGAGGCTGGTTCCGAATTCAATTGAATTCAAGTTTATTTATAAAGCGCCAAATCACGACAAGGCACTTCACATAGTAAACATTCCAATACAGGTCAGTTCATTAAGCCAATCAGAAAAAATGCTTCCTATATAAGGAACCCAGCAAATTGCATCAAGTCACTGAATAGTGTCAGTGACTTTACAGCAATCCTCATACTAAGCAAGCATTTAGCGACAGTGGAGAGGAAAACTCCCTTTTAACAGGAAGAATCCTCCAGACGATCCTGGCTCAGTATAAGCAGCCATCCTCCACGACTCACTGGGGATGGAGAAGCCAGAGCACACACACACACACACACACACACACACACACGCACACGCAGACACACACACACACACACACACACGCACACACACACGCAGACACACACACACACACACGCAGACACACACACACGCACACACACACACACACACACACACACACACACGCACACACACACACACACGCAGACACACACACACACAAAGTAATGTTACTATGGTTATATTGTGATTTCTTAGTAAATATTCTATTTGGCGAGAGATCAACTTTATTGTATTTATCCTAGTGAATCTATAATTACACGGGTAAACTAGTAGTAGCACATCCAACGTCAAGGAAAGTAAAAAGTTATTATCAGGAGAGGGAGAATGTTTAAGTGGTTAGCAGCAGTGTGCTAGACGATGGCCCCCTCCATGAGGCCACCACAGCTCAGCAGAACATCATTGTAGCTTCTTCTGGGGAGAAAAACACTTAGAGAAAGAATAAAGTTAACAGCTGAAAGCTGAAGCCGAATTGGCCACTTCGGAGTTCCGCTCGAAACTGAATAACTCCGGAAGTCACTCTAGTTTTAGATCTAGAGTTTATGATTTCTGCGAATCAGAATTTGACATGTTTGTAGGCTTTACCAAACACCCCTCAGAAACCACACCTTCCAGACACAAGCTGTTCTAGTTCTGCAAATAAAGAATCTTTAAACTTAATGTGCGATGACCTTAACCTTAATTTGCATCTAATGAACTTTGTGTATGAGTGTAGATAATGATGCACTTGTTAAATCAAACAGTACTGATCATAACACATAAATGGATCATTGTAAGGACAATATTCATTTCTACTTCACTGAATTAGGCACAGATTATTCAGACATTTCATATAACACCTGGTTCATTCAATCATATGATTATTTAACTTATGAGTTGTAAAAGTTCACTTTTCATTCAGAGTGTGGAATCCAGCAGTCTGAAATAAGGTTGACAATCTTGTCTTCATGGACCGTCAACAAGCCCTGCAGAATCTTCTGGGTGTTAGAAGATAGAATAGAAAATCCACCTAGATAGTGGAATTATGTCTGTA
Organism: Nothobranchius furzeri; assembly: GCF_043380555.1. Classification (NCBI taxonomy): domain Eukaryota; kingdom Metazoa; phylum Chordata; class Actinopteri; order Cyprinodontiformes; family Nothobranchiidae; genus Nothobranchius; species Nothobranchius furzeri. The sequence goes on from NC_091754.1 coordinate 37,535,414, forward strand.
GATGACCAGTCACCATGTAGGTCAATATATAGGTGAAAATGGACCCTTTCTGGATGCTACAACATTTAAAATAAACGTTTAGTCCTATATTTGAAAGTGATGCTATTATCAGTTATTAAGCAGACGTTTAGATAATGTGATGGTGCAGCATCAAAACACAAGATACTCCAGCTGTTTACTACTTTAATTAGCATTCAATGATTTTAGAGTATTTTAGGTGCAACATGCATCATATTTGTTGTGGGCTTTTATTGTGGAGGGTAGGAAGGATGTTGTGTCTCAGTTCCTTTGTGGTGTTGGTTTATGACTTGTGTTCTGCTCCAAAGCCTCAGTTACAGATTCCTGCAACCAGACATTCATCCACACACACATTCACACCCTGGTGGTGATGAGCTACGTTGTAGCCACAGCTCCTCTGGGCCGTGCTGACAGAGGCGAGGCTGCAGCTGCAGAGTACAGGCGCCGTCCTACGACCCTTTGGTTATGAAGTGGGACATAATTCTCCTGCTGAGATGAAATTAAAGTTAAAATACGGAACATTTTATGTAAAAGCTATATTTAAAAACAATATTACCTCTGGGGCGTTCAGCTGTGCAGGATGAATGTACAGTTTCTCCTTCTTAAGCTATATTTAAAAAGATAAATCATCCAATTTTTATTCTGTTGGGCACGACACTGTTTATGTTTGCTTCTACCAGCCACTAGAGGGCACCGTTGTGCTAAAAGGTTCGCTCAGCAAGGCCAGGTCGGGACTCGGGACTGTGTAAAATGGCAGACTTGACAAGTCAAGCAGCTGATTCTGAGCCCAGAAGATGTTCTAACGGTAGGGATGTGCCCATGCAACTTTTTCACTACCGATACCGATTTTGCAGCCTTCAGTATTGACTGATACCGATATCAATCCAATACAATATCAGCACAAATCATACATACTTTACCTATTTCATAGTGCGGGATGTATGAAAGGCTTAATCAAGGGATATTACTCAATTGGAGAACAAGAGCCACTAACAGTAAATATGAAAAAAAAAATGACAATTTTTTCTTAACCATTGGCTGCAAAAATGTGAAGCTTATATCTGAGATTTTTGATCCAGTCCGATATAATCCGTTTTTGGCCCAATATCAAAGTACTTCCGATATCGGAACGAAACATCCCATCTAACGGTAAATACTACTACTCATTAGTAGAAATTAGTCCTGATCTCGTCTCTGAACACGGTGCTGGAACATGACAGCAGTAACACCTCAGTCCTGTTGTTGCAGTACCACCTCTGAACACCAGAGTTCGCCAGAGTGTCCGTGTTCACTAGTCAACCTTTAACTGATGGTTGTGAGGAAGATTCATGCAATGCATCATGGGTGTTGGAACAAAGCTGGCTCCGGGGTTGGGGCGAGGCGCTCTGTGAGCAGCCATTACTACCCAGTGATGATTGTATCTGTTGTTGTTGGGACCTGCAGGTGTTGAGCACTACAACGAGATCAAACACAACAGCATCTGTGAGTTCCTCCCTCCACACCTGGTCATCTACCTGGACCTGCCGGCTGAGGAGGTGCAGAAGAAGCTCAGAGACAGTGGAAAGGTACAGACGGTGTGTGTGTGTGTGTGTGTGAGTGAGACGGTGCTGCAGGCTCTAATATTAACACAGATGAGGATCTAAATTTCAGTATAAAGTGACTGGAGGTTCTCTCTAACCCTTCAGGCCGTGACACAGACAGATCAAACTGTAAAACACATCTCAGATGGCTCCTAAAGCTGCAGATGTGGGTGAATAGAAGACTTGCTGATCGGATCAAGCAGCCTCACCTCTAAATGAACCCTGTAAAGTACTTCTGTAGAGGATAAGATGGTTTGGTGCCAGAGTTCTTATAAAACAGCGCTGGGGCCTTTATTACAGTCAGCATCAACACGGACAGACAGTCACAGTGAAAGCCCCCCATTTAAGGTGGGATGTTGCTTTTGTGCAGTTCTGTTACTTCCACGAGGCGTGCCTGACCTTACACGACAGTTAAAGCTGGCCAAGTCCTCTGCATGAAGACAGATCCCTTCGTACAATAACAGATGAGACTTGCACATTAACTCTGCAGCTGTGGCTTGAGAGTTGATGACTTCTGTCAAAAGACGTTTTGAGAAGCCGGCTTGACCCGACTTCATGTTACTTTCCCAACCAGTTCCCAAAAGCGGTTCTAGCTTTGATCAACAGTTGTAGGAGAAACAACACACAAACATCATGAGATGAACAGGCTTTATTGCAAAGGATCCACAGTTCAGTTCTATACCATTCCTACAGATGACCTCTTGACCTTTACGGTGACTGCACTTCCTGTTTGTCTCAGAACAGGGAGTGGATGCAACATACCTTAACATCCTGCTTCATTAGATCAATCCATGGAATGAAACGTTTTCCTAAATTTTGTGGATTAAACAAGCAGGGGTATCTTTGGGCTATGTGGGTAGGGTTCATTATACCAGGAAACATCTTAACCTTGTTTGATTTTCAGTCATACCTGCAGAATGTGCCCCTGCAGTATCTGAAGAACATCGATGATTCCTACAAGAAGTCTTTTCTTCCAGAGATCAGGTGAGTGAGCAGTAAACGATCCGGGGGGTGTGGAGCTCACTCTGAGCCTGATCGTTTGGTTCTGGTTTTACCTTTCAGAGAAACATCTGAACTTCTCATTTATGATGCGACCCAGGATGTGGATGCAGAGAAGGTAGGAGTATAGTCACAGACTCGGGAAGTCCTGGGTTAGATGTAGGTCTCTAAAGTAAGTTACCTGGTCTGCAGGTGGCAGAGGACATCGAGTACCTGAAGTTTGACAAAGGGCTGTGGCTGGAGCAGAATGATGTCACCTACCATAACATGAGGATGCTGTGAGTTCCTCTGATGACTTGATTATTATTATTATTATTATTCTGAGCTACTACAGCAGTCTATTCCCCCTCTGGGATTAATAAATTATTTTTAAATTGAATTCATCAGAATCAGAAGGTTTTATTATGTGTGAGGATCACAACACTGGGAAGCTGCTGCGGCACTTGGTGCAAGAACAAGTAAATGATGAGCAACATTAGATACAAGAAATAAACACAATGAAATGATAATTACACAGGGAGACAATAATTAGAGAAGCAACTGCTGGTCAGAGCGGGTCGGTTCAGGTGCAAACACAGCACGGGGTCATGCGACTGGAACAAAGCAGCTGCAGTGAGCAGGTCTACCATTGTTATTCATGAGTCCGACCGCAGACAGGCAGAAACTCCTCTAGTGATGAGAGGTTCTGGTCCGAATGGGTCGGAGCCTCCTGCCAGATGGGAGCGAGTCGAAGAGACCGTGTCCAGGGTGAGACGGGTCAGCTGTGATCCGACCTGGAGGTGTACAGGTCCTGTATAGAGGCGAGCTTGCAGCCAGGGACCTTCTCAGCAGATCGTACAACACGCTGCAGCTTCTTCTCGTCCCTGATGGTGGCTCCAGCGTACCACACGGGTAATGAAGAGGTGAGGATGGACTCGATGACTGCGGTGTAGAACTGCCTCATCAAGTACTGACTAGGGTTGTCACGGTAACCGGTGTAGCGGTAAACCCCGGTAAAAAAGTTGACAATAATAATAACCGTCTTGTTTTTAAAAGATATATTATCTCGGTGGGTTACCGTGGCTGCGGTGTAGGCGCGGTGACCCTTACCAGCCACCGTATCATCTGCTGAAGTTGCCGGCGGCACATGCGCACTTTGTTGTTTACAGCCAAAACTTTCTTGAAGCTAAAGCTGAAATAATGGCCAAAGGAGGAGACGGCAGCGCTCAGGACATTTATTATCCCTCAAAGAAGACAAAGTCGGAAGTACGGACATCTTTTAGATATTTGAAGAATGCCAAGGGACAGTTGATAGAAGACGGCTATCCTGTTTGCAGCACGTGCAGAAAAAGTGTCTGTGAAAGGCAGCAACGCTTCAAATCTCATGACACATCTGTGTGACCATCACCCACAACTCTACAGTCAACGCAAGGCAAGCTAACGTTAGCGTTTTAGCTAAAATGCGTGATCCGAGGATTTGGGTTGAGGGAGAATGCAACGAGTCGCTATATAAAGCAGCCGCAGCGCCACTACCTGCATATAAACCGTGTTGCGGACACCACCATGTTGAAATGACGCTATGCATTACGGGGCTCGCAGGGGCAGATACGAGTTGGTCTCTCTCCGAGAATAATTATGAATTTAACAATGATTACTGCCTGGTGACATTTTCCCACATCTGCAAAGCTCACTGGAAGGACACAAACCGAGGACAAGATTTCCTGATATAGGGTTTATTACTCAAGTAAGTGTAAGAAAGTATCTGATTAGAAGGCTACTTACATCAGGGTCAGCTCGTCCATTTTGTTGTGGAGCGAGCGCATGTTCGAGAGGAAGATCCCAGGTAGAGCCGTGCATAATCCCCGTCTCCTCAGACGCACGAGCACGCCTGCTCGTTTTCCTCTGCATCGCCGTCTCACTCTCCTGATCAAAGTTGGTTTTAAATCTGCCGCGGACGCAACAAATCAAGGATAGGTCCACCGGTATTGTAGTGTTGTGGGTTAGGGTTAACCACACACACACACACACACACACACACACACACACACACACACACACACACACACACACACACACACACACACACACACACACACACACACACACACGGTTCTAAACCAGCTCTACACTTACAGCTCCTCAACTTCTCTCTGTTTTTTAGGGTGCAGGACAAACAGGGCGTGTCAAACCTGACCAACATACCCAAGTTCCTGCCCGAGATCACCGTCGGAGGCCTCGACTTTGATCAGAAGTACTACGCCTACAAATCGGTAAGTTCCCATGCTGCTGTGTTTGACCACTTTTCCTGGAGGTTTGTTTTAGCTGTGAACGTGGACCAGCAGGGCTTTAGTTATGACAGCATGGCAACAACGTTCCTCCACCTTCTTCACTAGAAGGTTTGTGAGATTCCAGATCCCAGCAGAGCAGGTTGGAGGAGGGAACAGAAGCTCCTGGCCTGAAGGAGGCAACATACTGGAACAAAACACCTGAATACATGTAGTTAGAACAGCTCGTTTCTATGGAAGCTTATTCCCACTTAAGAAATTATGACCAAACGCTTCACCGTGACACATGGTACCAGTCAAAGGTTAGGACACATGAACTCTGTGTAAATGAAGGGGCAGGTGTGTCAGGTTCCCTTTAGTCCTTTGATGTGGTGGGAATGGGCTTCCACATATTCAGATGAATGGATCTACTTGATGAAGGGAGCTGCTCAGAGCCTGGCTGCGGATGTGCACACACAGATGTGTATTTGTCAACTAATCTTGATGTGATCCCAGATTCAATCCAGAGTGATCCTGGTTTGATACCTGTGTGAATCCAGAGTCCCCCTAGAGTAGAGGTGTGAATCTTCACTTGTCTCCCTATTCGATTCGATTATTGGGTCAACGATTCAATTCGATATCCCGATGCATCACGATTATTTCATATAGATTTGTTTTCATCGATAAATAGAAGATGTCAGATAATTGCTTTTTATTTTTTTTTAATCAAAAACGTAATTGACACAACCTGCCATCCCTCAAAAGCTCTACATCCACAACAGGTTAGGACAAAACATTTAAACATTTAAGAAGATTTAACAAAGTAAAACATCTGTTTCCTCGTTCAACACCACGCCTCAGGCTGAGAAAAACACGCTTTACAAAATCTCACAAAATCTAAAAAAGTACTGAAAACCTACAGGACACATAATGTAATAATAAAATCCATAATGGGTTCATATATGAGTGTTTAATGTCTCTGAGCAGCTCTAGAGTCAAATATTTATGCCACAGTTGAAGGGTGTCAGAAATAACACCAAATGAAATGTTTGACTTGGTTTATTTTATTTGAACCCAGTGGTTCAATTCTGAAATGTTGGAGAATGAATCAAGTTCTGTTTGATGCAGAAAATAATAAAACAACACAAATTCTCCTTGAACCGTCACCTTATCGTGGTGGAGGAGTTTGAGTGCCCTAATGATCCTAGGAGCTATGTTGTCTGGGGCACTTAGTGCCCCTGGTAGGGTCTCCCATGACAAATTGGTCTTAGGTGAAGGGTGAGACAAAGAACGGTTCGAAGGATCTTTCATGGCGGTTAAAACGAAGAGTCGGAGTACCCGGCCCGGAGGGTTACCGGGGTCCCACCCTGGAGCCAGGCCTGGGGTTGGGGCCCGTGAGCGAGCGCCTGGTGGCCGGGCTTTCGCCCATGGGGCCCGGCCGGGCCCAGCCCGAACCGGATACATGGGCTCGTCCAACTGTGGACCCACCACCCGCAGGAGGAACATGAAGGGTCCGGTGCAATGCGAATCGGGTGGCAGACCAAGGCGGGAGCCTTGGCGGTCCAATCCCCGGACAAGAAAACTAGTTTTTGGGACATGGAACGTCACCTCGCTGGCGGGGAAGGAGCCGGAGCTTGTGGCAGAGGTTGAGCGGTACCGGCTAGATATAGTCGGACTCACCTCGACACATTGCATTGGCTCTGGAACCCGAGACCTGGAGAGGGGTTGGACACTCTACTTTGCTGGAGTTGCTCCGGGTGAGAGGCGGAGGGCTGGGGTTGGCTTTTTGTTAGCCCCGAGACTCTCTGCCTGTGTGTTGGGGTTTACCCCGGGGGACAAGAGGGTAGCTTCCTTGCGCCTTCGGGTCGGGGAACGGGTCCTGACTGTTGTTTGTGCTTATGGGCCAAATATCAGTTCAGAGTACCCACCCTTTTTGGAGTCCCTGGGACGAGTGCTAGATAGTGCTCCATCAGGGGACTCCATTGTCCTGCTGGGGGACTTCAATGCTCACGTGGGCAATGACAGCTTGACCTGGAGGGGTGTGATTGGGAGGAACGGCCCACCTAATCTGAACTCGAGCGGTGTTTTGTTATTGGACTTCTGTGCAAGCCGCAGTTTGGCCATAACGAACACCATGTTCGAACATAAGGATGCCCACCGGTACACTTGGTACCAGGGCAGCCTAGGTCACAGGTCGATGATAGATTTTGTAGTCGTATCATCTGACCTGCGGCCGTATGTTTTGGACACCCGAGTGAAGAGAGGGGCGGAGCTGTCAACTGATCACCACCTGGTGGTGAGTTGGATCAGATGGCAAGGGAACATGCCGCGTAGACCTGGCAGACCCAAACGCATAGTGAGGGTCTGCTGGGAACGCCTGGCAGAAGAACCTGTCAAGACGGTCTTCAACTCCCACCTCCGGCAGAGCTTTGACCACGTCCCGAGAGCAGTGGGGGACATTGAGTCCGAGTGGGCCTTGTTCCACTCTGCGATTGTCGAGGCGGCTGTTGCTAGCTGTGGTCGTAAGGTGGCCGGTGCCAGTCGTGGTGGCAACCCCCGTACCCGCTGGTGGACACCAGAGGTTCGGGGAGCCGTCAGGCTGAAGAAGGAGGCCTACAGGGCGTGGCTGGTCTGTGGGTCTCCGGAGGCAGCAGACAGGTACCGGATAGCCAAGCGGGGTGCAGCAGTGGCAGTTGCCGAGGCAAAATCTCGGGCGTGGGAGGAGTTTGGTGAGGCCATGGAGAAAGACTATCGATCGGCTCCAAAGAGGTTCTGGCAAACTGTCCGGCGCCTCAGGAGAGGAAGGCAGCAACTCGCTCACACTGTTTACAGTGGGGATGGGGAGCTGCTGATGTCAACTGAGGCTATAGTCGGACGGTGGAAGGAATACTTTGAGGAGCTCCTCAATCCCACCAATGCGCATTCCGAGGAGGAACCAGAGCTGGGAGGCCTGGGGATGGACTGTCCGATCTCGGGGGCAGAAGTTGCTGAGGTAGTCAAACAACTACACAGCGGCGGAGCCCCGGGGGCGGATGAGGTTCGTCCTGGGTATCTCAAGGCTATGGATGTTGTAGGGCTGTCATGGTTGACACGTCTCTACAACATTGCGTGGTCATCGGGGGCAGTTCCTAGGGAGTGGCAGACCGGGGTGGTGGTCCCCATCTTTAAGAAGGGTGACCTGAGGGTGTGTTCCAACTATAGGGGGATCACACTCCTCAGCCTCCCTGGAAAGGTCTACGCCAAGGTACTGGAGAGGAGGGTCCGATCGATAGTTGAATCTCAGATAGAGGAGGAGCAATGTGGTTTTCTTCCTGGCCGTGGAACTGTGGACCAGCTCTATACCCTTGCAAGGGTGATGGAGGGGGCATGGGAGTTTGCCCAACCAATCCACATGTGCTTTGTGGATTTGGAGAAGGCTTATGACCGTGTCCCCAGGGGCACCCTGTGGGGGACGCTCCAGGAGTATGGGGTGGGTGGCCTTCTGTTAAGGGCCATTCAGTCCCTTTACCAGAGGAGCGTGAGTTTGGTCCGCATAGCCGGTAGTAAGTCGGACCTGTTCCCAGTGAGGGTTGGACTCCGCCAGGGCTGCCCTTTGTCACCGGTTCTGTTCATCACTTTTATGGACAGAATTTCTAGACGCAGCCGTGGTGTGGAGTGTGTCGAGTTTGGTGGCAGGAGAATCTCGTCTCTGCTTTTTGCGGATGATGTGGTCCTCCTAGCTTCATCCAGCTCTGACCTTCAGCTCTTGCTGGGTAGGTTCGCGGCCGAATGTGAAGCGGCTGGGATGAGGATCAGCACCTCCAAATCTGAGACCATGGTTCTCGACCGGAAAAGGGTGGCTTGCCACCTCCGGGTCGGGGGAGAGGTCCTACCTCAAGTGGAGGAGTTTAAGTATCTCGGGGTCTTGTTCACGAGTGAGGGTAGGAGGGATCGGGAGATCGACAGGCGGATTGGTTCGGCGTCTGCAGTGATGCGGACGCTGAGCCGATCTGTCGTGGGGAAGAGGGAGCTGAGCCAGAAAGCCAGGCTCTCGATTTACCGGTCGATCTACGTCCCAATCCTCACCTATGGTCATGAGCTTTGGGTAATGACCGAAAGAACGAGATCGCGGATACAAGCGGCCGAAATGAGTTTCCTCCGTAGGGTGGCCGGGCTCAGCCTTAGAGATAGGGTGAAGAGCTCAGACATTCGGGAGGGACTCGGAGTAGAACCGCTGCTCCTCCGGATCGAAAGGAGCCAGTTGAGGTGGTTTGGGCATCTGGTCAGGATGCCTCCTGGACGCCTCCCCGGGGAGGTGTTTCGGGCATGTCCTGCCGGCAGAAGGCCCCCGGGTCGACCCAGGACACGTTGGAGAGGTTACATCTCCAATCTGGTCCGGGAACGCCTTGGGGTCCTGCCGGAGGAGCTGGTGGACAAGGCCGGGGAGAGGACGGCCTGGAGCTCCCTAATTGGGATGCTGCCCCCGCGACCCGGACCCGGATAAGCGGAGGAAGACGAAGACGAAGACAAATTCTAAACTTCCAATAATATTTAAGATGTGTGTTTTATTCTTTCTGATAATAACACCATCAGAAGGCTGTGGGCTGGATTAGGATTAAATTACCCAGCTGATGGATCTCTTTCACTAACCAGCTAACTATAAACCTTTCCACTAACCTGTCCTGTGGGACCCTCACCATGTGACCCTCATGTCCATGCTGCCTCTGGAGGAGCAGATAGGAGACGAGATCTCCTGTAACCTAAAATGAACCAAAGCTTCCTCCCAGCTTCTCTTTAAGCTGAATTTAACATCAGTTTAACTTCATGAAACAAAATAATAAAGTGGAACAAGAACTTCTTTCTTCTATTTCTCTCTCCTTTTAACTTCTCTGTGTCCCTAAATAAAAGAGACAGACGATCACGCTGCAGCCGCCGTCATTGACCCCTCCCCCTCCCCAAGACCGAATCTCCCAGCATCACAACACTCGGTCTGACTGAGCGCTTCCAGGAGAAATAATAATTAAATTATGAAAATAATAATGCGTGTTTGGAGCATCTGTTTGGAGGAGCGTCCTCCGATCCTCTCTCTTGGGTGAGCATTGTCTCTCTCTCTCTCAGTCGCTGATTGAGCGAGTGCAGCGCGCCGCGTGACAACCCGCTCAATTAACATAATTCACTGCCCAAATCCAACAGAACCAGTCGGGCTGATTCGGTTCCGGTTTGGTCTCAGGTTACAACTCTAGCGCTCAGCCCTGCAGTACCACATTAAGGCAGAGGTAAATGTGGAGGACGCTCACTCTGACAGATTTGGATGCAGCGCTGGTGCCGCCGTTAAAAAAAACAAAACTACATTCTACTATAATTGATTATGGCGTACTCTTCTACCATGCAGAATCGTTTATGTCCGCATCCCGATGCATCGATTATTTGATTATTTTCCTCAGCTCTACCCTAGAGTGATTCTAGAATGATCAGGGTTTCCCTTACATAGGTGTAGCCGTGGCGGGCTGCCACGGCTGAAATCCCACCGCCACGCCTACAAGATCCCAAGTATTTTTCTTTTTTGCGCTGTTTCCCGAAGAAGCAGCGGGAACTACTATGTTGTCGCTTGTGATCACAGCCGGCGGGCAGCAAGGAGGAGCAGGCAGAGCAAGGTGAAGTTACAGCATAAGTTACTGAGTTTAAAATTAGAAAGGTAGCAGTGGATATAATGCCTTTTGGTTTACATGTTTCAATAGCATTAAGATAACAAGTGTTGACGATCTTGACAGGGTTTCCTCCAGTGCTTACTAGGCCAGGTTTCCTCCCCCCACCAGGCTAAGCATCACTTATTCATGTAAAATTTATTTATTTTTTCATGTCTGACTTTAACCGCATCTAATACTGTATTACGGCGTGAGCGCAACAGCGATAACTTAAGATCGATGTGTGAGCAGCCTGAGAGGTCGGGTGTTTTCATCTGAAACTTAAAACCTCCAGCAGGCTACGCTGCACTATTGACGTGTTAGCGCACGGCGCTAACAACTTAGCAACGTGACATGTCTCGGAGAAAGCGTAAAACACGTTGGACGCTTCTTCTGAAGCGGGAAAATAACACCTCTTCTTAAGAAGAGCACGACGTCGCCTCGGCTCGTTCACCCTCTGCCGAGCCAGACTGAGCTCGGTAACATTGACCCAGCACAGCCACTGGGTCGTTGGAGCTGCCCCTTGAATGCCTGATGGAAAACCAGCAGGTTTCATCAGACTCGTAAAGTTTCTTGTTTTTGCTGGGGACCCCCTGTATTTTACCGCTCCCTCCTGCCGTCTTCCCCTATTAACATTTAAAATGATTCTGTAAATTCTGTGTATCAATAGAAAAAATCTCTGTCTCTGCCAGCTGCAGTAAAAGTAATCTCCAAATAATACATAAGAGGTGCATTCATCTGTGTACAGTGATCCCTCGCTACTTCGCGGTTCGTTTATCGTGGATTCACGACTTCGCGGATTTTTTCTTTGGAGCCTTATTCAAGGGAAATTCGCAGATTCGCTGTATTTTTCACCGATTCGCGGTATTTTTTTATGTGAAATATCAAGAAATTCCTGTTTTTTCTTATCAATTTCATCATAAAATGCACTTTTGTAATAAAACTATAAAAAAACCAAGTAAAAAAATGTTTTTCTTGAGTTTTACCCACAAAAAAAGAATGTGATCATACGATAATTCATTATAGTACTGTATGTCAGACTGGTCGGCTGGATTCGGGAGTTGAGCTTGTAGGGAGCGCGTGGTTTCACAGACACGGAAGTGAGAGCATCGGTGAAACGCCGGCTCACGATTTAATCAAGGAAACCCCCGAGTGTTCGAGCGTCAACGAAGTGACACGGAAATGCCGGGCTTCCCAGAAGTAAGTAAGATAACTTACTATGAGCTGATAGTTCGTGGGATGGATCGGTAGGTTGGAAACTCTGATTATGAATCTGAAGAAACGATGACTGAGTGGTGAGCTGGAAAGGTGACTTCCATTTATAGCCGCGGTTTGTGACGTAGATGCGACGTGGAGGGAATCCCCGCGAGGGGCGTGCTGGGAGTTTTGGTCCATAGTGGAGGCCGGCTAGCTGGAAGAGGCTGGCCTGGAACTTGGGTTCTGACACTGTACTGTAAATATGGTGTCCCTACTTCGCGGATTTTCACCTATCGCGGCCAGGTCTGGAATGCATCTACTGCGATAAACGAGGGATCACTGTATCTCCTTTGATCCGCATTAGTGATATTCTCAGCACCAGAACAGTGAAGCAAAGAAACAGATTCCTGAGTTTGTTAGTAATTTTACTTATTAGGTGCATCTGACCTGTTCTATTTTTCTCTGAAATGAGATCAAATCAGTGCTTCTATGGGTTGTCTCTTCTCTGCACTAGAAAATTTTACTTTATTTAGAGACGTGTCATAATCCCCCCCCACCCCCCCCCACCCCCACCCCCCCACCCCCCACCGGCCCCACTGCTACAGCTAGAAAAATTCCTAGGGGAAACACTGATGATCCAGATGTGATTCCAGATGTGATGCAAGCTCTGCTTCTGCTCCTGTAGCTGAGCCATTTTATCATTGTGACTTTTTCTTTCTTCCTAACAGAAGTTGAGCTATTTTGTGCTGAGCACTTTATTAAAACTCACAAATTCATAATGAACAGCCTTTGTGTTGGTTTTTATTCCTGTACCCTTTTCTGAGGGGATGAAACTTATTTCCCTCTGCTGAAATATCGAACTGCTCGTAGTTACAAATGCCAGATGTGGAATATTCTAGCTGGTTGGTTGTGTCATCGGTCTTGTGGGGAAACATTTGGGTCTGACCTTTTGTGTTTATTGACTGGAGACGTTTTTGTCTCCCCCTGCTGCACGAGTCGGGCTGTGGAATGCTACAGGAGGTTGTGACCTGACATTTTGCTCTGAGCCAGGATCCCTGAAGAAAGGAGGACGGCGACATGTGGCAGTGTAATCTCTCAGCACATTTCAACCAGGAGAAAGTCAGGGAAGGACACTTACATCGGTCATGTTGGGGGTTTCTAGCTCATCCTCAGGGAGGGAACTTGCGTTTGAGGTCTAGATACACAACAGTAAAAGAGCATCACCTCTCTGTGTTTAAAGCCTGCTTTTGTCCTATTGGATATTTTATTTGCTTATTATTGCTTATTGGTCAACATCCTAAAAACCTTTTATTAGATCACCCTCCTGGTGCTGAAGGCATTCTAATTAAATGGTTTTTGTTTATTTATCCTACAGCTGCCTGGGAAGAAGTACGCTCCAGGTTATAATGAAGATGTTGGAGACAAAAACATCTGGCTGAAGTGAATCACCTCTAGTTTCCTGCCCACATTTGGCTGGTCAGCTCTGTAAACTTGTCTTTCTGTTGTACAGTCTGAATTAAACGATTGTTAAAAACATTTTGAAACTCATGTTTAAGTTTTATTCCTGCTTCATTAGAGAAGAGAAGAAACAATCTGATCAAGTAAAGACCATCCGTGCAGCTTCCTCATTGTTCTGCAAAATTTCTGCTGGTTCTGCTCCATCTCACTGGAGGCTCTGATGGTCTGTGCTTGCTGATGAAGGCAATGGAACAGACCATTGTGTGGTAAAACATTCGCTACCGGACTTTTATTTAGTCAGAATTTAGTGAAAAGTTCCCACTTTTAAACAAAAACACTGGAAACAAGAGAGCGGAGTGCTCTGTTAGGAATGTTTGGAACAATCGGATCACTGATGTATGATGGAGCTTGATTATTAAGAGCTTTATATGTGAGAAGGAGGATCTTAAAATCTATTCTGAATTTAACAGGTAGCCAATGTAGGGAAGCTAAGACAGGAGAGATATGATCTCTCTTTTTAATTCTCATCAGAACTCTAGCTGCAACATTTTGGACAAGCTGTAGAATTTTACCTACATTCTGTGGACTTCCTGAGAGTAATGAATTACAGTAATCCAGTCTTGATGTAATAAATGCATGAACTAGTTTTTCAGCGTCACTCCTGGAAAGGATGCTTCTAATCTTAGCAATATTCCGAAGGTGGAAAAAGGAAATCCTACAAACCTGTTTAACGTGAGATTTGAATGACATGTCCTGGTCAAAGATAACACCAAGGTTCCTTACTTTGTTCTCGGAGATTAATGTAACGCCATTCAGGTCAGGCGATTGACTTGAGCCCCATTCCCACCTGTACCGGGTCAGCCCGGGCCGGGTAGCGTAGGTTGTTTACATATCTGGGTGGTCTGGAATTTTCCCGGGCCAACCAAGGCTCATTCTCGGCCCTCTTCCCGAGGGGTACTGCTTCAGGCCGACCAGGGCCAACACGCCCACTGCTGACAGCAAATTCACACCTTCCATTAGAGCAAGCCTCTGATTGGTGGGTAGAATCAGCCCATTCACACCTTCCATTAGAGCAAGCCTCTGATTGGTGGGTAGAATCAGCCCACATGGGCTTAAGACAAGGATGTGTGGAATCAACCGGGCCAGGCTGGGGCCGACTGTGGCTACCCGGCCCGGGCCGACCCGGTACTGATGGGAATGGCCCATAAGCAATTTCCTTTTCTGGATTTCTGGTCCAAAGATGAGAACTTCCGTCTTGTCTTGATTTAAAAGCAAAAAGTTTTGCGTCATCCAATTTTTGATGTCTTCAAGACGAGCCTGTAATCTAACTAACCGATTAGATTAATCAGGGTTAATGGATAAATATAACTGAGTATCGTCAGCATAACAGTGGAAGTTTATCCCATGCTGTCTAATGATTTTACCAATTGGGAGCATATATATAGTAAAAAGAATTGGTCCAAGCACTGAACCCAGTGATACTCCACAAGTTAACCCTGGAGTATGAAGATTTGTCATGTACATTTACAAAATGAAATCTGTCAGACAGGTAGGATTAAAACCAGCCTAACGCTGTTCCTTTGATCCCTACAACATGTTCAAGCCTTTCTACAAGAACATTGTGATCAACTGTGTCAAAGGCAGCACTGAGATCTAACAAGACTAGAACAGACACAAGATTCTTATCTGTGGCCATGAGAATATCATTTGTGACTCTCACTAATGCATTTTCAGTGCTGTGATACTCTCTAAAACCAGACTGAAATTCCTCAAACAGATCATTAGTGTTTAAATGCTCACATACTTGGATGGCCACCATTTTCTCCAGGACTTTGGATAAAAATGGAAGGTTAGATATTGGTCTATAATTCATTGGGTCATCTGGATCCAGAGAAGGCTTCTTAAGTGAAGGTTTGATTACAGCAACCTTAAAATCCTGTGGTACATACCCATTTACTAATGATTATATCTAGAATGGGGGCAGTAACCAAAGGAAATGCTTCTTTAAATAATTTGGTTGGGATTGGATCTAAAATGCAAGTTGAAGGTTTAGATGAAGCTTATATTTTTGATAACTGAAAGCTTAACTGGATCAAAATGGTTCAAACACAGATGAGGTTCTACAGTTACCTCTGATGCTGCCTCACTCACTGAGGAAGAAGAAATCGCATTAGTGAGGATGCTACTGATTTTGTTTCTAATAGAATAAATTTTACTCGTGAAAAGTCCCATAAAGCCATTGCCGACATGCATTTAGGATTATTCTCATTCTCCTCAATTAGAAAAATAATGAAAAATAAGCAGTTTTAGCTTCTTGAAGCTTATTTTTATAAAACACAAGACTATTTTTCCAGGATAAGTAGGACTGGTGTGTAGAGCGCCATGTTCTCTCCAATTTTCTAGAGTTTTGTTTTAAAGTTTATAGATCACAATTAAACCAGGGAGCTATCTTCATGTGCTTAATTACCTTCTTTTTTAAAGGGGCGACATCATCCAATGTCACATGTGAAGAAGAAGTAACATTATGAACTAGAACAGTGATTCCCAAACTTATTTAGCCGCGCACCCCCTTCTATGTCCCAACCATGTCGACCCCCCCCAGGCCCCACATCAGGGCATGGAGATATATATATATATATATATATATATATATATATATATATATATATATATATATATATATATATGACGTCAACCTAAACAGACAGGGTTAAAAAATATGATCGACCTTTTTCCCCATCACTTTCATTTTTTAAATAGTAATTAATAAACTTTCAATACCATTACAATTTCATTTGATTTAATTTTAAATAAATATTTAGAGTGCCCAGGTAGCACATAAACAATGCAATTTAACGTATTTTTAAAGTAGGAACATTTCTCCTTCCTTCTGCTCTGCGTAAATCTGAGCTGATCACCTACTTGTGCGTAATCAAATGTCAATAGGGGAAAAGGGAAAAGCTATAGCCTTGAGGTTCACTTTTGCCTCAGACCGACTTATCGCTGTTTTATGGTGTGGCCGAATCTGCGATCCGCTGCCACGCGGACCGGAATAACATGCTGCAGTAACAGGAGTTGTGGTCAGGTTCGGAGTCACTGGCTGGAGCAGACCCGACTTTAATACGGCTCGGGGTTTGGGGGTGGCCGGCCCCGTGTGGGGATCTGGGCGGGGCCTTGGGGGTCGGGTCCTGACATGTATGCTGCCGGGAAGAAGGCAGGGACACCCAGCAGTGCCTGGCCCGGGTTCGGGGGCCTCAGGTAGACCTTGGCTCCTCTGCCGTTCCATCACAGGGGAGGGGGAGGTCCAGGAGGGGGAGGACCCAACCTTACCTGGATGTCCCTTGTCTTATATATTCTGGAAGTTGTGCAAATGCAGGGGTGGGCATAGATATTCTGCTGGGGTGGGGCTGGGTTGGTTCCCTCGGACTCCGTGAGGCTCTGTAATGCTGCTGCTTTGGGCCCTGGCAGGATGGGCTGAGGTCTCCATGCCCTGGGTGGCAGTTTGACAACAGAGGTGCCTATTGGGGCCAGTAGGGGAGCTGGCTCCCTGGAGGGCTAAGCCCAACCAGCCATTCCTCCCCATACCCGCATATTTCTCTCCTCCTGCTCCCTCACATCATCACACAAACATACACATAGGACCTTGGGGGGTGGGCAAGTCAGGGAGTGCGGGTATGGACCCCATTTCCGCATTCCTGTGGAAACCTGCCCCCCAATTTTATTTGCACCTTATACACTTCCACTGACGACATTCCACACAAACACTCACTTAGGGCCTTGGGAGTGAGCACATTCAACAGCATTTGGCAGGGGGATATTTCAGCCTCCTCCCGAGTGCCGGTGCCCACTTCCAATTTTAAACCGCACTTAGACACTGATGGCTGAGGGTGTAAGTGGGGTGGTGCAGTGCCATCAGCTGGCATATGCTGGATGATGCCCGCACTGCCCACTCACCACAGCCATGGAATACACCTCATGATCACACAACACTATATTGGAGCAGGCGGAGGGAGACTAGGGGTCTTAGCCACCTCTGTTGTTGCTAGGCTTCCTGGGGCTGGAGGCTAGGAGGGAGATCTGGCCGTCTGGTTGGGGTCTGGGGTGGTGGGTTGCTGTGCTCAGCGTTGGGCGGGGGAGCCTGCTCATCAGCACCCCAGCAGAAAGGGTCAAACTCTGGTTACCGGTGATGGTTGTACCCAATGTGCAGCAGTACCGGGACCAGAGTGAATAGGGTGTGTATGGGGAGCATGAGTGGGTGTCCAGCGTGCATTTTTGTAAGTCTTGGGTTGTATGTGCATGTGTGAGCATGCGGGAGGGAGCGTGTGACTGTGTTTGTGTATGACTGAATATGTCAGGTGGGGCCTTTGGGTCCTCCCCTCTCCTGGAACTTCTCTTGATGATATAGATCTCTGTCCCCCCTCCCCCTGCCACACCTGGTGTGGGGGCTTGTGCCTTGGTCTGCCTGAGTGTTCGTGGCAACCGGGTCTGGGGGTTTAAGATTTTGGCATCTGCCTGTTAGATCCCGGTGGCTGCCTGGTGGGGTCTGGGTCCCTGGGCTCTGCTGGGTCCACTGCGGGGGTGGTCGCCCCTGGGTCCCGGGTCGCTGGGTCCCGGGCTCAGCCGGCTAGGGGGTGGGAGGCTGCGGGCGGGCCTGTGGGCTTGCCGCTGATATCTCCAGGGACTCTGCCGGCTGCTGGTTGTGGCCCCCCGGGGCGATCCTCTGTGCCTCTCGAGGGGGGCGGGGGCCTTCCTGGTTGCAGTCTCCTTGGGGTTCCTGCGTTCTGGGGCAGCGCCTGGATCTCTGGGACTTGGAGCTCCCCCTGTCTCCTGCGCATCTTTGGGGGGCGGATCTGTGGTCCCTCACACTCTCTGTTGGGCGCTCCTATAGAAAAACCTTAAATAAACAAGCGCGTGTACACACACAGGTGCTCACATGGTGCTCTCAAAAGTATGGGCTTGGGCACGTTAAACACAGGTCTTAAGACTATGGTGGGCACTTAATGCGTTGTGATTTATTATCGTGATTCTTCAGTTAAGCAATGTTGATTATATATATATATATTTTTTTTCTTTTCATCAAGTTGACGCAGTGATAGGTAGATCTTGTTGTATTGTTGTTGTGTCCCTTTTTTTGTGTCCCTTTGTTTTTTTTTTTTTGTCTTTTTTTCTGCAGGTCTAGAAGCAGACTCTTGTTCATTATTGTTTATTTTTGTGGGACCCCCCCCTCCCCACCTTTTCTTTTCCTTTCTCTTTCACCTCTGTCTCCGTGTCTGGTCGGAATTACAAAGCATTCAACAACAATAACAATAAAGTTTTAAGTATCAGGCGTGACATTAAAAGCAAACGCTTTGATGCTCCACCTGAGAATAAATCTGTAAGGCTTGTTACCAGCATTCAGACATCAATTCTGCTTGCTTCACAGCCAGACAGGACACGGTAAAAAAAAAAAAAAAAAAAGTCATCCCAAAATAGAAGCTAATATCTTAATATGGCCTTGAATGAAAAATGTTATAAAACCTCTAAAAAGTTTTTATCACGGAGGAGGCAGCGCTCATTTCTGTCTTCAGTCTGACGGCGCGCCGGAGTTTGCGCAGCGTGCGCTTATTGAATCTGTGTGTGTGTGTGTGTTTTCCTCATCAAACACTGGTCTAATCAACCAGACCAGCGTGTCCAGTAACATATTAATGTTACATTTAAACAGTTTCACTTCATGTAGGCTAGGAACATTTCCCTTGCCGTGGCCCGGCCGCTTCTGCTCCACATAAACTTTGTGCGTGATCAAATGTCTCTACAGTGCTTTCTGAGCTGAAGAGGCTATTCTGCCTCAGACTGGATGCGTCATGCATCTCCATATTAGAGACGGGAACAAGCGCTATTCAGCCAAAGTTTCATAATCAGCGAATATTTTTCCAAGTGACACGTCCCTCAGAGAGACTGGGTTTCCAAACCGCTTCAGTGGGAGGAAATCTTAACGCATGCGTCGTGGTTCTGCGCTGCGCTCCCCTAGATCTTCAGCTCACTGCGCTGAGCACAGTGTCCAGTATAAAGCTCTGATTTTCTGATGGGAATCTTTTCTGGATTCATTTAGTTACCTCCGCGATGTGCATAACGATTAAAATGTCAGCTCATCTGTGTGTGCATCAGTGTGCGTCGGGGTAATTCTTTCAAAACAACCGACATCCTTGAGTTTATCCGTCAAAATAAACAGTCAAATGGAAAGATCTGTAACCTGCCATTTAACTGTTTTGCCTACTTGTGAAGATTGTTGCAAAGAGAAACAATTAAACTTGATGAACCCCAGAGCCATGTGCACTGCACTGTACTCCGTGACTGTAAATGAGGGGGAAACGATTTAATCGGATCCTTTTCTTTTCAACATGGTTTAATGTAAAGTTTCATTCAGTACAAACTTTAGTTACACCAATCAAACGAGACAGAGCCTGGATTTGTATTCTGAACAGTTTAAACATGTTTAAAACGGAGACATGCGTGACACGTCTAAAGTTCACACCTGCTCCACTATTATGGAAATTAAACTAACAAGATGAATAACATGAAATTATTTTGGGTACAGACAACATCCCCCATACTTTTGAAAATCTTGCAATGTGCCTGGTGCTAATATAATATAATAATGCTAAAATGCTCAGATGGGAATCATTTCTTGATTTATTTAGTTACATCCACAATGTTCTATGTGTGAGGTTTACAATGTCAGAACACCTGCATGAGACTGGGTGTTAATTACAATCTGCCAGAATGACTCGCCACCTTCAGATTTCTCCAACATCGTTAAAAATGATCAAATACGGAACACATCGGCGTGCGCAGGCCAGAGTGCTGAAGCTCGGCGCATTGTTATTATGAAGCTAGGGCACATGCGGAGGACACACATGCGCGCAAAATATACTTGTTTTCAATTACATTTATTGGGCCCACTTACTTATTCTTTGGTCCACCCACAAATGAGTTTCTGGTTACGCTAATGGTGACATATGACAGACTTCTCTGAGCTCTGCAGCCATTACACTTTTCACCTCGTGCACCCCCTAGCGGCAGCTTGCGCACCCCAGGGGTGCACGCACCACACTTTGGGAATCCCTGGTGTAGATGATTGGGGGGATTAACACAGAATGGAATGCAATGTTGCACCAAACAAACTAAAACCACACCATCAATAAAAACATGCACATGGCTCAGAAAGGTCAAAAATAGTGAGATATCTTGCAGAGGGATACAGCAGTCTTAAAATTGCAAAGCTTCTGAAGCGTGATCATCGAACAATCAAGTGTTTCATTCAAAATAGTCAACAGGGTCGCAAGAAGCGTGTGGACAAACCAAGGTGCAAAATTACTGCCCATGAACTGAGAAAAGTCAAGCGTGCAGCTGCCATGATGCCACTTGCCACCAGTTTGGCCATATTTCAGAGCTGCAACATCACTGGAGTGCCCAAAAGCACAAGGTGTGCAATACTCAAGAGACATGGCCAAGGTAAGAAAAGCTGAAAGACGACCACCACTGAACAAGACACACAAGCTGAAACGTCAAGACTGGGCCAAGAAATATCTCAAGACTGATTTTTCTAAGGTTTTATGGACTGATGAAATGAGAGTGAGTCTTGATGGGCCAGATGGATGGGCCCGTGGCTGGATTGGTAAAGGGAAGAGAGCTCCAGTCCGACTCAGACGCCAGCAAGGTGGAGGTGGAGTAGTGGTTTGGGCTGGTATCAAAGATGAGCTTGTGGGGCCTTTTCGGGTTGAGGATGGAGTCAAGCTCAACTCCCAGTCCTACTGCCAGTTTCTGGAAGAGACCTTCTTCAAGCAGTGGTACAGGAAGAAGTCTGCATCCTTCAAGAAAAACATGATTTTCATGCAAGACAATGCTCCATCACACGCGTCCAAGTACTCCACAGCGTGGCTGGCAAGAAAGGGTATAAAAGAAGAACAACTAATGACATGGCCTCCTTGTTCACCTGATCTGAACCCCATTGAGAACCTGTGGTCCATCATCAAATGTGAGATTTACAAGGAGGGAAAACAGTACACCTCTCTGAGCAGTGTCTGGGAGGCCGTGGTTGCTGCAGCACACAATGTTGATGGTGAACAGATCAAAACACTGACATAATCCATGGATGGCAGTCTTTTGAGTGTCCTTGCAAAGAAAGGTGGCTATATTGGTCGCTGATTTGTTTTTGTATAGTTTTTGAATGTCAGAAATGTATATTTGGGAATGTGGAGATGTTATATTGGTTTCACTGGTAAAAATAAATAATTGAAATGGGTATATATTTGTTTTTTGTTAAGATGCCTAATAATTATGCACAGTAATAGTCACCTGCACACACAGATATCCCCCTAAACTAGCTAAAACTACAAACAAACTAAAAACTACTTCCAAAAACATTCAGCTTTGATATTAATGAGTTGTTTGGGTTCATTGAGAACATGGTTGTTGTTCAATAATAAAATTATTCCTCAAAAATACAACTTGCCTAATAATTCTGCACTCCCTGTATATGGGTGCTGAAGACATCGAGCTCACCTTCAAGAGTGATCTCAGGAAAATGGCAGGGAATAGCTTCAGACGGTTCAAAACAGCAAGTAAGAGTCCTGACACCTCTTCGGTCCTGGCAGTGGGGGCAGCTCCCTCCACTCTACGACTTGAAGGGACTGCGTCAGGCACTCAAAAAGGCAACAGTTGATCAGCCCAACACTTCACGCCTGGTGCTAAATTACAGGCCCAGAAGTCATATAACAACTCCAAGCCACAAGGCTTTCCTACTAGCAGGTCTCAGTTTCGCCAAAGCTAGGAGCCCCCCACCGGCTGGTGAGAGGAGCCCTAAGTCACCACGACTTGGTTGTGACAGACATTGTGGTTCTTTTAGAGAAAAGGGGGGTTCATCATACTCCTCTAAGAGATAGTTTTCTTGCTCAGGCGAGCAACAAACTCCCTCTGACCGGTTTTCACCGCGTCATGGTCGCAGGGACTCCAGTCCTGCCCCAAGGCCGAGATCTGGTTCTAGGAATGTGTCTCCTGGAGCAGTTCGCGCCACACTGAGATCTGCATATCCCATCCTGGAGAAAGATCCATTGACATGTGTAATGTCACGAATGGCCTGATTTTGAGATCCCACAGGTCAAATGCACAGCCAGGTCAACTTACCCTGGCTATGACACATCCTACAGTATATTTCCCCCTGACAGAAGACTGGGAGTCTACACGCAGTCTCTTTAATTAGAGCCTACTTCCTCACACCAGCTGGACTGCAGAGATAATAAAACATAAACAATAACAGTTTGTCCTCCAAGGTCCATCACAGAGGAACTCTTTTAAATAAACTCTTTTATTACAAGAAGAAGACGAAAGAAGATTTTATAATTAAAGATAATCATTAAATATTGCCATTTATAATTATAAATAATGAAATGTTTCATTAGTCTGTGCTCAATGATTGTTTTAGTATGTTTACTTGACGAGGTCATAACATTTGCACTCACAAGTAAAGTTAAGTTAATGCATGACACATAAGTTAACCTTTTGCCTAGATTTGGAGTCTCCATCACAGAGTGTGTGTCTGTGAGATGCTTGGTAACATCCTCAAACATGCCAACTTCTGGTTGGCTATTCAAGATAACATCAATCCGTGAAAACTAGTTTTGCTCTGGGTTTTCCCTCAGTTCAACTTCAGACAGAACAGTTCGAACAGCTCAACAGTTCGAGTGTTTTAGAGGGAAAGCTTTAGACCGGCCATCTTTTGCATAACTCTGGAACCACAAGGATTTTGACATGTCTGTCAAAACCTTCTTGAACCTTTTTCGCATCTGCGAAGGTGAAACAACAAGATAGTTTCCTGCAGAACAAAGCTGACTCAAAACTCCTTCAGGGGTATTTTTAAGACACTTGGTTTCATCCATCGTTGTGACCAGGGGAGACATCCCAGGACTGATTTGGTTGCATTGAGGATTTTCTATGAGCCAGGTGCAGTGGGGTCGTTGGCCCTGGGACATCTGGATCCAACGAGCGTCTTCCAGAACGGGTGAGGTAGACACAACAAGATAGCGTCTGTATGTGGTTCTGATAACATCTTTCTAGCTTATTTGCAAACCAAATTCTTTCCATCCAAAACTCAGCTCTGAGAATGGAGATTCTGAATACATTATAGTAACACATAAGTTCCTGACACCATCCTTGGTTCCATCCACTCACAATAAATAATAGTTTAACCAATTTGTTAAGTCTTAACTGTTTGTAAATAAATTCTTACTTTTTTTATAAACATGACTGTTTCTTGAATCAAAGCGAAGTGTGTATGATCCCTTAATCAAAAAAAGATTCTTAGAATCTTCTGACCTCTCAGGTTTATAAACAAAGTAAGAATTTATTTACAAACACTTAAGACTTGACAAATGGTTTAAACTATTATTTACTGTGAGTGGATGCAAACTAAAGGATAGTCTGGAACCTATGTGTGAATATAATGCGGTCAGAATCTCTGTTCTCTGAGCTGAGTTCTGGGTGGAAAGAATTTGGTTTGCATATAAACTATAAAGACGTTATTATCAGAACCACATACAGACGCTATCTCGCTGTGTCTACCTCACCTGTTTGGAGACCCCGTTTGGATCCGAGATGTCCAGGAGCCGACAACCCCACTGCACCTGGTTCGTAGAGAAACCTCAATGCGACCAAATCAGTCCTGGGATGTCTCCCGGGTCACAACAATAGATGAAGCCGAGCGTCTTAAAAATAACTCTGGAGTTTTGAGGCGGCTTTGTTCTGCAGGAATATATCTTGTGGTTTCAGCTTGGCAGGTGCGAAAAAGGTTTAAGGTTTTGACAACGTGTCAAAATCCTTGGTTAAAGAAGTCTTCTAAAGATGGCTGGTCTAAAGCTTGCTCTCGAACTGACTAATTACCCAAAGCCATTTGGTTTTAAAGAACTGATATTATGGTTTGGCCAGCCAATCAGGGGCTGACAAGTTTGAGAGGTGTTACCAAGCATCTCAGAACACACCCTCTTCGATGGAGACTCAGAATCTAGGCAAAAGGTTACTTATGTGTCATGCATTAACTTAACCTTACTTGTGAGTGCAAATGTTATGACCTCGTCAAGTAAACATACTAAACCAATCATTGATTATTATTATTATTCTGAGCTACTACAGCAATCAATTTCCCTCTGGGATTAATAAAGTATTTTTGAATTGAATTGAATTTGAATTGAGCACAGATTAATGAAACATTTCATTATTTATAATTATAAATGGCAATATTTAATGATTATCTTTAATTATAAAATCTTCTTTCTTCTTGTAATAAAAGAGTTTATTTAAAAGAGTTCCTCTGTGATGGACCTTGGAGGACAAACTGTTATTGTTTATCATTTATTATCTCTGCAGTTCAGCTGGTGTGAGGATGTAGGCTCTAATTAAAGGGACTACATGCAGACTTCGAGTCCCCTGTGAGGGGAAAAGATTATAGGATATGTCATAGCCAGGGTAAGTTGACCTGGCTGTGCATTTGACCTGTGGGATCTCAAAATCAGAGCAATGCTGCATCAGAGGCTGCAGCCAGACACTGTGACCCTCTCCTTTGAACTCCTACTTTTATATTTAAATATTATCTCGGGATAAACGAAGCGTCAAAATGTAGTAAAAGGGATCTGCTGGTTTTGATTAAGGGCTTAAGGGATTCAAAGGGCAGTTTGAAATTGAGAAGTGGTGATTAACTTTGCCCCCGTTCTCTCTGCACTGGCGTGTAAACGACCACCTCCTAATTATGACTGTGAGCTTCCAGCCTGCTTTAGAACAACTTCAGCTGCACACACACACACACACACACACACATGCACACACACGTATATACGGATCCACACACATGCATACAGTACACTCAAACATGCATGTACACAAACACTCTCCTCTTTCTTGCTTGGATGCTGCCTCCGCTCCACCACACAAACTCCCACAATGCACTGAGGCCCAGCTCACAGAATCATCATAAGCAAGCACATTTCAGTCAGCAGACACAAGTCAGGAAGACTGGTTACAGGTCAGGAAGACTGGTTACAGGTGGTGATTTTAAATAAAAGTTGTTCTTCGAGTGTTTCGGAGCAGACGGAGCTGTGAGATTATCTGGATGATCAGCATCATTCCCATAGCTGGCTCAGGCTGGACACTGCTTGTTTACTTGCTGCCCAGCAGCAGAACAGAGGAGAAACTGACAGCACAGCAACCTGGAGCAGTCACACTGAACTAATGGAGGGGGGTGGGGGGTGGACATGAACCCTGGAGAGGGGAGTTCACCACAGTGAGCTGTCAGAGTAACGCACTGCTGTGGTCTTATCAGCTGGGAGAGCAGGCAGTGGAAAATTACTTGGAGAATGAAGTTGTAAGTTGACAACTGGGGCTAATCTGGAGGCAGTAACTCAAGCCAACAGGTCAGGGAGACAAAGGCAGCAGTGGGGAGGGACCCTGGATCTGGAAAAAGCCTTTTCCTTCTGGAACGGTTCAGATCTAACCTCTAGAATACAAAATCACATTCTTATAGACTTTTCTTCACAGTTTTTCCTGAGCAGCAGAAGTCATTTATTCACCAGCCCTTGTTTTTATTGACACAGAGCTTCAGGGGATGTCCTGGAGGTGGGAATCCACACATCCTGCTGCACCTGCAGTCTGGTGCGGGGCCGGGGACAGGTGGACACTGTTACACAAAAATAGATTCTTGCTCAGCATGAGAAGATGATGATCATCGTGATCTGGATTGTAAGTCCTCTCCATCATCTTCAGAACCCCCCCATATTCTCACCTGCTGTAGGTGTGAAGAACAGCTCCACACCTGCTTATGTCTGGCTTCAGCACAGAGGGAGCTGAAGGCGGAGTCACCTGCAGCACTGTTTGCGACCCTACACCAGGGGTGTGTAACCCTGGTAACTGGCCTGCATTTGATACAGCAGCTTCTGGGGTTCTACGACCTTCCAAAGCCCTTCACAACACAATCAGTCATTCACCCATTCACACACCGCTGATGATTATCTACTTAGTAGCCACAGCTGCCCCGGGGCGCACCGACAGAAGTGAGGCTGCTGAGCACAGGTGGTCCCTATGATCACCAGCAGCATGTTTGTCTATCCAGCATGTTTTAGTTGTTTCTCTGCTCCAACACACTGGGTCACATGTTAATTAAAATCAGATGACTTTGGGGCTTGGAGCTCCCTCCGTCTCCTGCACATCTTTAGGAGGCAGATCTGTGGCCCCTCACACTCTGTTGGACGCTCCTATAGAGAAACCTTACATATACAGGCACGTGTACACACACAGGTGCTCACATGGTGCTCTCATAAGTATGGACTTGGGCACGTTCAACACATGTCTTAAGGCTGTGGTTGCCACTAAATGCACTGTGATTTATTATCGTGTGATTGTTCAGTTAAACAATGTTGATTTTATATTTCTTCAAGTTGACGCAGTGATACCTTGCTCCGGTTTTGTTGTTGGGTGTCCCTTTTTTTCTCTTCTTTCTCTTTCTGCAGGTCTAGAAGCAGACTCTTGTTCATTATTGTTTGTTTTTGTGGACCCCCCCCCCCCTCTCCATCTTTTGTCTTTTCCTTTCTCTTTCACCTCTGTCTCTGTGTCTGGTCAGTTTTAAGTATCAGGCATGACATTAAAAGCAGATGCTTTGATGCTCCACCTGAGAGTAAATCTGTAAGGCTTGTCACCAGCATTCAGACATCAATTCTGTTTGCTGCACAGCCAGACAGAATACGGGAAAAAAAAATTAAAATCAGGTGTGTTGGAGCAGGGAAACTACTAAAACATGCTGGATAGGAGTACTCCAGCTTTTACCTATCCTTGCTCTATAATCCAGTAAAAATAGCTTTTATTATTTTTATTCATTAACTGTTGTGAGAACTGGTTCACGTTTGCTGTGAGGATCTGGCTCAGAGGCAGCAACAGACTCCACTGCTGTTTGCACAAGATCAGGAGTGAAAAATGAGGAGATGTAAAACCCCTGAAGCAGCTCTTTGGGTTTTGGACCCAAAAGTTCCTCCAGGGGCTTTGCCACAGAACTGACATTCCTGCAGAATACTTAGCCAAAAGCTGACTTTAAAGTTTCATCTAAAACTCACAGCCTCCAGGATTAAAACTAATTTTACGCTGCACAGCCAGCTGATGATGCCGTGGAAGGCAAATGTTGTGTAGAAAAGCCCTGGGAATCCCTGCAGTGATGAAACCGAGAGATCACTGGAGCTGGGGTTCATTCAGCGTGGTGAAGCCCCTGAGCCTGCAGCAGACAGCCACAGCAGGGAGGAGAAAAGGAAAGTCACAGCGATCGATGAGGCCAGTCACCTTCCATCACAAACCTCCACGGAGCTGCTCGATACAGACATGTCTTCATGCTCTGGTTCAGAACATCTCTGTGGTCCCCTCAGGCTCAGTGAGGAGGCAGCAGATGGCAGTGTTGCTATCTAGATGGATGTCATCGCACAGGGAGGAGGGGCCTTTATCCAAACGGTCCAGCTCACTTGGGTGTGTGTGTGTGTGTGTGTGTGGCAATATACATGCTCCCAGATATTTGAGTTACGGTGTGAAATTAGTCAGGAGACCTTTCTCTCCTCGAGTCCTCGCTCTGGCTTTTATTTGCAGAGCTGAGAAGCGAGAGGAGCCTCTGGCTACAGAGATGCTTCCTGTCCCTCCTGCATCATATTCCCACAGTAAACATTCCCTCCCCTGATAGCATCCAAATGCATCAAAACAAAGGACAAATGAAGAAAATGGAACAACAGAAGGACAAACGGGGACTGTTGGATCAAAGTACAATAAATACGTTTCTCTGCTTCAGTTTAGGTTTGAACTTTAATTTTAGCCACAGATTTTAGTAGAACTTCCTGTTCTACATCTGTTAAATTCTAAATCTCAGCAGTGACCTGAGCTGCTTAAAGCTTTGGTTCATCGCATTTCAGACAAATAAACATAAGCCTTTTTTTGAACATCACAAATGTACGCTCATAAACAACACCTTTCCACTTGATGATGAACATTATTACCTGTAACACAAAATCCACACTGGACAGGAGAGGTGGGTTTATACAACCTAGAGCCAAGTTATCAGATTTAATGTGTGAGAAGATGTAAGAAGGTACCAGACTGTGCTCTCGGTCAGACCATCACAACCAAACACCTCTGACTGGAGCACACGTGTGCTGCAACATGCTCCACCGCCACCGTACAAACCAGAGAGGAGAGAGGAGTGCTGTCCGTCCCTGTAAAAGAGCTCATGGCTGATTTATGACCAGCAACAGGGCGAGATGGCCACAACTGGCCTGACAACACCAGATTAAAGTCGTCAGTCGTGTTTACTGCAGTCTGCTGTATAGAATAGAATTTAGTATTTATGATGTTGTTTTCATGGATGTAGAATCATCTTCTTCTCTACAATTGAACAAATAATTACATTGCCTTTTCAAATATGATCTGAGAAGTTTTTTCTTTTATAACATTCTAAATCATTACAGTATTAAATTTTTAATTAATACACTCTTCTCTAATACACTTTTCACTATTACACTACTCAGTATTACACTATTCACTATTACATTACGCGCTAATGCACTTTTCACTATGACATTACTCACTATTACACTGTTCACTATTACACAACTCAAAATTACATTTTTATTTTTACACTACTCACTAATACACCTTTCACTATTACTCTACTCACTATTACACCTTTCAGTATTGCTCTACTCACTATTACACTTTTCAGTATTGCTCTACTCACTATTACACTTTTCAGTATTACACTACACACTATTGCACTTTCCACTATTACACTACTCACTAATACACTTTCACTGTTACATTACTCACTATTACACTATTCACTATTACACTACTCAATATTACATTTTTCACTTTTACACTACTCACTGATACACTTTTCACTATTACATTACTCAATAATACACGTTTCACGTTTACCCTACTCAATATTACATTTTCACTTTTACACCACTCACTGATACACTTTTCACTATTACACTACTCACTATTACACTTTTCATGTTTACACTACTCAATATTACATTTTTCACTTTTACACCACTCACTAATAGTCTTTTCACAATTACACTACTCACTATTACACTTTCCACGTTTACACTACTCAATATTACATTTTTCACTTTTACACCACTCACTAATACACTTTTCACTATTAATCTATTCACTATTACACTTTTCATGTTTACACTACTCACTATTACACTTTTCACGTTTACACTACTCTCTATTACACTTTTCACTGTTACATTACTCACTATTACACTACTCACTGATACACTTTTCACTATTGCATTACTCATTATTACACTATTCACTAGTACACTACTCAACATTACTCTTTTCACGTTTACCCTACTCAATATTACATTTTTCACTTTTACACCACTCACTGATACACTTTTCACTATTACACTACTCACTATTGCACGTTTCACTATTACACAACTCAATATTACATTTTTTTTCTTTTTTACACCACTCACCAATACACTTGTCACTATTAGACTACTCACCATTACACTTTTCACATTTACACTACTCAATATTACATTTTTCACTTTTACACCACTCACTGATATACTTTTCACTATTACTCTATTCACTATTACACTTTTCATGTTTACACTACTCACTATTACACTTTTCACTGTTACACAACTCACAATTACACTATTCACAATTACATTACTCAATATTACACTTTTCACGTTTACCCTACTCAATATTAAATTTTTCACTTTTACACCACTCACTGATACACTTTTCACTATTACACTACTCACTATGACACTTTTCATGTTTACACTACTGAATATTAAATTTTTCACTTTTACACCACTCACTAATAGTCTTTTCACAAGTACACTACTCACTATTACACTTTTCACATTTACACTACTTAATATTACATTTTTCACTTTTACACCACTCACTAATACACTTTTCACTATTACTCTATTCACTATTACACTTTTCATGTTTACACTACTCACTATTACACTTTTCACGTTTACACTACTCTCTATTACACTTTTCACTGTTACATTACTCACTATTACACTATTCACTATTACACTAGTCAATATTACATTTTTCACTGTTACTCTATTCACTATTACACTTTTCATGTTTACACTACTAACTATTACACTTTTCACCTTTACACTACTCTCTATTACACTTTTCACATTTACATTACTCACATTACACTTTTCACTTTTACACTACTCACTAATACACTTTTCACAATTACACTACTAACTATTACACTTTTCACTTTTGCACTACTCACTAATACACTTTTCACCTTTACACTACTCTCTATTACACTTTTCACTTTTACACTACTCTCTATTATACTTTTCACTTTTACACTACTCTATTACACTTTTCACATTTACACTACTCACAATTACACTTTTCACTTTACACTACTCACTAATGCACTTTTGACTTTTACACCACTCACTAATACACTTTAGACTTTTACACTATTCACTAGTACACTTTTCACGTTTACACTACTCACTAATACACTTTTCACATTTACACTACTCATTAATAAACTTGTAAGAATTTTATTTACATATTATTTAATGAACCATAAGACATGAGATTCCATAGAAAATGTGAAATCAATCTTATGGATATGTGGGTACTTTTAACCAGAAGATTGGAACTTTTTATTGCAGGGATTATGTAACAACTTCGTATTAACTCAGAGACAAAAGAAAGAGAGTCAAGTTTTAAAAGGTTAAAGATTTATTACTAAACAAATTAAAACTAGACTAACTTTAAAGACTAAATGTATGGTGTAACTAAGGTGAAGTGAGACGCAGAATGGTGTAATGTGGAATGTTGTTCAGAACCAGCAAATCCGAAGAAACAATTAGTTCTGATGGGAGTGAAGGTGATGTCTTCACGCTAAGCTTTGATTTGGAGATTGATAACACACAGTGAGAAGCCATTCTGTCGGTCTACGTACCCTTTCGGAAGTCCCGATTAGATCAGGAATGTCGAGGTCCAGCTTGACCCTCTCTGAAACCGAAGCCGGTAGGAAAAGCAGTGGTTGCCTACTCATACCAGTCCTGAGATACTTCCGGGTCACAACGGTTTTGTTGGCATCTAGCAAGACCCAAAACGGGGTCGTGATGGTTCAGCTTTTATTCTGAAAGGAACCGTTGCTTGGTTGGAACATCAACAGATTTTATCCAGCTTGTCGTTGGTTCTTTTGGTTGAAGAGGAAAGTTACGGATTGGCCACTCTGACAACTTTTCTAGAATGCTTTGAACTGGCGTTAAAGATGACGTGGGCATAGTTTTATACTTCGGATGTTTTGATTTATGGTCGAATGAAAAGATGACAGATTTACCAAGCACCACCAAAACCACGACTCCGTCAGATCCGGCAGATTCTGATTGGATAGTAAAAGGAATGTGTCATGTGGCTTAACGCTACGTGTGATCAGTCCTAGTGGAAACATTTAAAGTCATATTACTTATTATATTCTGTAGGATTATAATATCAAGTAATTAGTATTTTCATTTCACAGATTGGTTCACATTTTATTATTGACTAACACTTGTTTGATTAGCTTATTAAAAATAGAGTTCTTTGATTTATTAAAAGGAGAGTCCTTTGTCTTCATTCTTCTCTTGGGCTGGAAAGGAAAGAGTTTAGAAGCAAATGCATGAGACCTTGAACAATATCTCATGCAGATTAGTTCTTGCTGAGGAGAGGGGGGGAATGACTTTTAGGTGGAAAACAGTCATTTCATTCTGTTACACACTTTTCACGTTTACTCTACTCTCTATTACACTTTTCACGTTAACACTACTCACAATTACACTTTTCACTTAACACTACTCACTAATACACTTCACGTTTACACTAGTCATTAATACACTTTTCACTTTTACACCACTCACTAATGCATTCTTGACTAATACACCACTTACTAATATACTCTTCACTAATACACTATTGACTATCACACTCTTCTCTAATACACTACTCACTAACACAGTACACACTATTACACTTTTCACTTTTACACTATTCGCTATGGCACTTTTCACTTTTACACGTTTACACGGCTGCTGCGGGGTGACACGTGTGCCGGAAAAGCTTCTGCTTCTGATTCTTCCTGATATATGTTGTATATCATATTTCTATTTCACCTGTTCCTTTGTCTCCGACTGCTTTGAGCATGTACATGACACAAGAATTTCCCTCGGGATAAATAAAGTTGTTCTTATCTTATCTTATCTTATCTTATCTTATCTTATCTATCTTATCTTATCTTATCTTATCTTATCTTATCTTATCTTATCTTATCTTATCTTATCTTATAAGAGGGGAGTCTCTGCTTTGTTTTGGTTTTTTTGGCATTGACATCAACCTAGCGCAACGTTCTGTGACTTTAAACGCTGGCAGGAAATGGCTGGCAGTGATTGAATTCATAGATGTTTGGCCATTTCGGCTCTTGAACTTTAGATCGGTCTGTGTTCGTGTTTGGATGTTAATCATGGAATTAGTTGGACAAAATGGCAATCTATGGTTACTAACAGACCATCCAAGCAGTTTCTGCTTCTTTTTATCAGTAAGTAAATTTATATTTCTGTACTTTATTTTGTTGGTTGAATGGCGGGGATTGCTGCCATTTAACTGCTTGGTCAAGCACGTTAGTGGGGCTAAATAAGAACCTTGAGCGGGTGCCTAGCTTTTACTGTCTGCTGACTGAGAATGGCACCTGGCTGGCTGTTCCTGGTTCCCGGGACAGCCGGGCTGGCTTCAAAGCGAGGCTGTAGTCATGCTGGATCTCTGAGGGAGACCACAGAAACACAGCAGCTCTTTTTGTTGATGCTGCTTCACTTTTGAGATGCTCAACTGCATTTTTCTAATTGAAAACACCTGGGAAAACTCAATTAGTTTTGGGTTAGCATATAGCTCATGTCCCACTCCCGAGCAACGGCTAAAGCCTGGCTTATGCTTCTCCGTCAGCTTCGCAAGGGACAGACACGCACGGATTGACGGAAGCGTTTTGCTCTCATACTTCTCCGTCTCCTGGAGAGCGTTGCAAAGCAATTGCCCGGTAGGACAGCAGAGGGCATAGCGCTGTTCTGTGGTATCCTGTCATGTATCGGTCCAAGATAGTGTGTTTATATTGTGTTTTTTGTGTATATAAGAGACTTTTAACACGGACATATTTGTCTCTCATTGTCCCACCTTTTCATGCGCTCCCCACCTCTAAACCCACGTTTCCTGTCATTTCCGTCCACAAATAAAACACTTGCTGCGCATCTTTCACTCCTCCAGTCACGGGAGAATTAAACGTTCATATTTTTAGAGTTTTTTCGCGAGGTATTCTTTAAGCTTCTCCGTGTCTGCCGCTAGTTATCCTCGGCTCTCTTTGCAATGGCGGCGCTGTAAACAACAGTGGCGTCCTGACCAATCACAAGCTTGCGTAATCCGTCTCGTTCGACGGATGTTTAAAAAAGTGGGCTCGACTCCGTACGTACTTGCGTGCTTGCCGGAGCCCTACGCAAGCAGTGGCGGCTGGCCAGTAGAGGGCGATAGGGCGCCACCCTCCCAGTTTCCCCAGTGTTTTTAATTTTTACTTTAAAAATAAATAAATAAAATTAACAATAATCACATATTTTAAGTTAATTGTGTGTTTTGTAACAAAAATAAATCATATATATATCTATATTGGTCTCTGCCGATCTCTGCCGGTCTCTGCCGAGCGGTGGAGGCTGTGTGCTGTTTTTCAATCGCCCAAACAAGACGGGACCAGTTGTCCAATTGCTGACAAGAAAATCAAAGGGTAGGAATGGGAATGTATCCAATCAGTGTCAACGTTGTTTCAGAAGCATGATGGGCGATAGAGCTACCGCCAAGGCTTTCGTTGGTGTTCGGTAGAACTCGGAGAGTCTTGACTCCAGCACGTTTTTGGTCGTGACTCGTGACGGTCGTGACGCAGACGTAGACATGGACGCCAGTGTGCCTACAACCAGCAGCATGGAGACCGGATCTCAGCAGCCACTGAATTCAGTTTGGTCTCTTTTCCAGTATCCGTTCGAGAGGAGAACTATGGTGGAAAAACTTAATGTCAAAGAACTTGGACCAGATCAGCCCGATGTAAAGATAAGCCAGCAGGAGAAGGAGAGAGATAAACTGTACACACAACGCTTCTCCCAAAATTGGTACATCAGGAAGCAGTGGCTAGCTGGATGCAATCACGCTAATGCGTTATTTTGCTTTCTGTGTTTGTTATTCAAAATGGCTGGGATCCACAGGAGGTGGATGTGGAACTTGTGTCTCATTGGGGACTCCATTCATTCTCTGACTGAGGAATGCAGCGCATCAGTGCAGCAGCCAACAAAGAAACGGAGGATGTTTGGACAGGGAGAACAGCAGCTGGGTGCAGAGGTAAGCTGTACATTACATTTCTGTAAACAAGACAATCAGAATCAGAAATCCTTGGTTGTCCCACAAACCGGGACATTTGTTTAATAACATGTACATTGTTTAATGTGCAATAACTGTAAAAACTAATTTCAACACACATACCTATTATACATATTTAATCATGTAAATGTGTATTTCAAGTAAATTTGTACATACATCAATCTGATTCCATTTTACTTGTTACACTTCTGCTGCAGCAAACAAATTTCCCAGCTTTTGGGACAATAAATCATTTCTGATTCTCAATTAGATGTTTTTACATTTGAAGTAAAAACATCTCATTGAGAACCAGAAATGTTTTATTGTCCCCAAAAGTGGGAAATATGACATTTGTAAGAGGATACTGATGACATTATTTCCTATGAAAGTGTTTCCACTTTCCATAAGTCCTAACAGTGTAAATTTCTGGCATTTTGTCTAAGTAGTGTTTACTACCATTACTGTAACAGTGACCTGCTCATAATTTTTCGTGTTCACTCAAATGTTGAAATTAAACAAAATGTTTTTGTTACTTGCCTCTTGCATTGCCTATTTACCATTTATGGTCATGTTATTTTATGTGCAATTTAATGCAGTATTTTTCAACCTTGGTCCGCAAGGCAGCGTGCCAATAGTCAGACACACCTGGATTAATCAGTTTGTCCAATGATGTAAGACAGGAAATAAAAGAGCTGTGCTTAATTCAGGAAATAGTAAAGTTATGCACAAAGCTCAGAAAGCACAAGTTTGTTTAAAAAAAAAATAGCACAGCCCCACCAAATATATTTTTCACCAGCCGCCACTGTACGCAAGTATGGATAATGGCATTGCGTGTCTCCGCACTGACGCAGACGGAGAAGCATAAATCGGGCTTTACGGAGAAGAACCATCAACAACGGCAGACACGCAGATCTTTCACCGCGGTGGACCAACAAAGCCCGATATCCTCGGTCAGATTACCTAGTTATGATTTTGCTACTAAGCAGGCCAGGGGTGCCTTTACGTTGGAGTCGCTCTACTGCATTTATCGTGGTGAAAATGGCCAGAAAACTCAGTTAGCTTTGGGTTAGCATGTAGCTAGTGTCCCGCTTATCTCCGACCGTGGAGAAAGAGCTGATGTAAAAGGCCACGGTGCCCGGTTACGATCGCAGCGGTCTGAGGCTCCACTCAACCATTCAACAGTCCCAGTCCATATTAGATGTTTACAGGCAATCAGCATGACTACAGCCTTGCACGGGAGCCGGTCTGCTGTGCAGGCGGGATACCCCGGTCCAAGGAGCCCTTCTTACAGGGTATGCCCGGGGTCTTGAGAAGTCTTAAAATTCTTGAATTTGATTAAAGGAAACTTAAAAACCTTAAAAGTCTTTAAAAAGTCTTAAATCAATTTAGTAAAGTCTTACATTTGGTTAGTATTGATGTGAATTTAAAATACGCTCGTGTCATACTTGCAAACTTGACTCTTTTCAGAGAAAATTGATGTTTACGAAAACAAATACATGAATCAAAGAGATTTTGCTTTTAGAAGAGGCGAGTCTTTTGTTGGGTTTCAGTCGCTCTTTATAAGAATCACTTTCAGAAAAACAAGGAGTGTTCATCCTCTTCATAAACCATCTTTGTTTGTGGGTCACGAGTTGTCATTTGACCAATCACAGTCACAGAGATAGCTAGGCAAAAACACGCTGCGGTAGCCGGTAACATGGCACCGCTACTACTGTCGCTTCAACATCTCGCTGTGGTTGGAGCTTAAAGTTTGTAAAATCAACAAAACCCCTCCAAGTACCACAGTGATCTGAGGACATACTGGAAATCATACCAAAAGGACAAACAGAAACACTAACGCAACACTTGAATAACATTGACGACACAGGCAGCATAAAGTTCACTTATGAGTCAGAAACAGAAGGCAGTATAGCATTTATGGATATGAAAATAAGCAGGCAGACCGACGGGACCCTAAACATAAACACATATAGGAAACCAACACACAGACCAATACTTATTATGGACATCAGAACACCCCACCATACACAAAATGTCAGCAATCAGAACATTATATCATCAAGCAAACATGATAACAGAAGAAAAAGACTGTAAACAAGAGGACAAACACGTACAACACGCTTTAAAGGCCTGCGGATACCCAACATGGGCAATAAACAAAGGAAAACAACAAACAACAGAAAGAAAAGAACAACCAAAGCAAAGAACCAGAAACCCAGAAAGACAAGAACCAAAACCAGTGATAACCCTACCATACATCAAAGGCATAATAGAAAAATAAGAGCAACAATGAAAAAACACAACATAAACACACCAACAAAACCATACACAACAGTTAGAAACAGACTAGTACACCCAAAAGAAAAAATACCAGCTGGACATAAATGTGGAGTCATTTACGAAATCCCATGCAAACTCTGCAATAAAACATACGTAGGAGAAACCGGACGCCAACTCAACACACGAACAATAGAACATAGAAAGGAGTACGAGAGAGAGGCAAGTCGAAAACACACAAGAGCAACAAAAGAAGAAGCAGAAAGCACAATGGACTGGGACAACACAAGGATCATAAACACCGAACAACAAAAATACAAAAGATGGATAAAAGAAGCAATCGAGATAAGGAGACGTGGATGTGGGACCATGAACAGAGACGATGGAGTTTACTCGTTGGATCGTGCATGGGACTGCATCGTCGGAGAGGGGAGAGCGGGCAGCAGAGGGCGACAACGTCCTCTGCTGCCCACGGATAAACGGAGTAGGAAGTGACGCCACCACCAGCGTCATCTCTGAGGAAGTTTGCAGCCGCAAACGATACGTAGCGGGAAAACAGGTAACGAAACTGTTCTGTGTTTTAAAAAAGAACTACAGCATGGAATTAGAGATGCGACACAGCAAGAACACACCTAAGATGAACCACAGTGATCTGTCAAGAACTTCAGCAGGTTTGTCTCCTTCCAGTGTCGGCCCTAACTCATGCTTCCCGAGGCTTAGTTCTGCTTGTTTTTGTGGGAGTTGAGTTCGAGTGTTCGTCAAGAACTAGTGTCCCAGTAATTCATTCTAAAACCTAAAGAAGATTCTGACAGACGAGGTTCTGCGGTTGTTGTTTCAGATACATACAAGCTAAACCTTTTTAGGCACGTTTTCCCCACATATATCATCTAAGAGGTTTGAAATTAAGAGGAAAAACCTGCGAAAGAGTATGAATATGTTCTCAATGAGCTGTTATTAGTGGAGAATAAATATAAATACATCTAAAAAGGTTTCTGGTACTTTTACTATCACTCTTGTGGAAAGTCAGCACAAATATTCAGTGAAAACTTTGAAAAGCTGCTTAAACCTTCATTTTTTCATGGCGGGCCTGTCTATATTTATAAAATCGGTTGATTGTTGATAAACTCATGTTATAGACAAAGAGCAGAATAGATAAAAAAGAAACATTTTAACTTTACCTGGTTGCACTGAAGCTTCACGTCCCACCGTGAGGAGTCTCTGTCCCACATGTGGTGAGCTGGTCATCCTACTGAAGAATGATGACAGTAATCTGGAATATTTTCAGATGTTTTTATGTTTGCTGTTCTGTGAATTAGTCTCATAATAATTAATTATTATAAGACGATCCCTAATCATTATCTGATCAGTTCCATCAGTTTATTATATTTAGCTCTCTTGAACAGTAGGACTGGTATAAAACTGCCTGTCTTCAGCAAAAAATTCACATCTAATATATTTTTAATTATTCTCAATAATATGAATGTATGTAAAGGACAGAGGTCACGCGAGGACACTGTTTGAGGGGAGTTAAGTTAGTTGTCACTTTTTTCACAGCCTCTCAGTTCGCAGGTATGAAAAATAGATGCACGTAAACTAATACATTTATTTTTTTGTTCTTTTATGTGCGTGGTTTGCATTTTTGTACCACGTGGCTTTACGTATTGTTGCTGCATCCTCGCTCCTCTACATGTAATATAACTGAAGAACCAGACCTATCTGGGTCTGTGAGAATCTTGTAACCCGCAGTTTGATAAAGCTTATGAAAGGCGTAAACCAAACAATTAAATAACACAGGGTAAAAAGTAAACACTGAGCAGAGAAAGGCACTGCTCTTCAGTTATCATTGACTTTATGACAAGTTTTCAGCCCCAGTAAGTGGCAAGGTGAGGACCCAAATGAACGGAACCGGCAGGAAGCGGGTCGATAAGTTTCAAGGAGAGTTTATTTAGAGGGAGGACCAAAGCTCGGCAGAACAAAGGAAAACAGGAATCAAAGAGCACTGAGGCTTAGCAGAGCAGAAACCTACACTGGTAAAGGTGATAGAAGGTCATACAAAGGAACCAACACAACACAAAGTACACAAACACAAAGACACACGCAGAGGGGACAACTGGGAGACAGGTAGCGGAAATCAGCTGACCCAGTAGCCACAAACTAGACAGAGACTCAATCCGACGGACCAGCCTAAGGAAAAGCTGTCAGCTGACAGAGAAATGAAATACACAACAAATAATAAACTGAGTTAAAATACAACACAAACAAACAGAAACAAGGTTTCTATATAAAACACTAGTTTATAGCACAAATCCTCTCAAAGCAATACATCTGAATTAAATCGCAGACATGAAATATTTAGATGCACTTATTCATGACCTCAGGATACAAAACTAGAATGAAGTTCATGTTAAGGATGTTAAAGGGGCATTATGGAAGTTTGACAGCCAAAACATGTAGAGAAATAATAAATTTCTTCTTTATACATTCTCCTGCAATGTCCTGGTCCTGTAGAATGAGCCCTGGCATTTTTACTGTGATTGCCTGTTTTTCTGTAAAATCACAGAAAAAGAGAGATGCTCGGGTCGAGCAGGCTGCTTCATGCGCGTTCACGCTCAGGCATAGCCCGTAGCATTTGCTATCTGTAGCTTTAGCAGCAGAGAGTGAGGCAGTGCCAACTCAGCGACTTTGTCGCTGTTCCTAACGCCTAGTGACAAACCTAGCTACATTTCTGAGGACCCTTAGCCACTTTCTGTAGAACTTTCTTCCAGATATTTCCTGCAAATTAGCAACAAAATAGCCATTTTTACTCCGAACCGTTCTTTGAACGTTGTTTCAGCTGTCATCAAGGATATAAGAGCTACAGATACAAAAGACGTTACTAGCGCTGTATTTCACCTAGTTAGAAGACGGACTCCCATGCAGAAGATCCGGGTCTGAATCTAGATGTGAATAAAATTAATTTAGAGTTTATTTTTTACATTAATGGTAATTTTTTTTACAGTAAGATGCCCAAATTTTTATTTGAGACTCGCCGAACGGCATTGAATTCACAGATAAAAAAGATGCGGGTTCAACTTCAATTTTGGAATAATTTTTCAAGCAAGGGAAGGGAATGATCTGAGCATGCAGGAGGACTGACCCATCATAAACCTTTGTCGGCTGTGCTGAAGAGAAAGGTACAGAACCAAATTATTTAATTAATTAGCTGCGTGTTCTCCTGTCCTCTGTCCTCCGGGCTACACGCACGCACGCACGCACGCACGCACGCACGCACGCACGCACACACACACACACACACACACACACACACACACACACACACACACACACACACACACACGCATGCATAACTGGGACCTTTCTGGTTGCAGTCTCCTTGGGGCTCCTGTGTTCTGGGGCAGCGCCTTGATCTCTGGGACTTGGAGCTCCCCCCGTCTCCTGCGCATCTTTGGGGGGCAGATCTGTGGTCCCTCACACGCTCTATTGGACGCTCCTATAGAGAAACCTTACATAAACAAGCACGTGTACACACACAGGTGCTCACATGGT
Source organism: Nothobranchius furzeri (assembly GCF_043380555.1). Lineage (NCBI taxonomy): Eukaryota > Metazoa > Chordata > Actinopteri > Cyprinodontiformes > Nothobranchiidae > Nothobranchius > Nothobranchius furzeri. The sequence continues at coordinate 37,575,908 of NC_091754.1, forward strand.
GCTCTCAAAAGTATGGGCTTGGGCATTTTCAACACAGGTCTTAAGACTATGGTGGGCACTTAATGCACTGTGATTTATTATCGTGTGATTGTTCAGTTAAACAATGTTGATTATATATTTCATCATCAAGTTGACGCAGTGATAGCTTGATCTTGTTGTATTGTTGTTGTGTCCCTTTTGAATTAATTAATTAATTAATTTTTTTGCTTTTTTTCTTGTCTCTTTCTGCAGGTCTAGAAGCAGACACTTGTTCATTATTTTTTATTTTTGTGGGACCCCCCCCCCCTCCTCCCTCTCTCCCCAACTTTTGTCTTTTCCTTTCTCTATCACCTCTGACTCCGTGTCTGGTAGGAATTACAAAGCATTCAAAAACAATAACAATAAAGTTTTAAGTATCAGGCGCGACATTAAAAGCAGACGCTTTGATGCTCCACCTGAGAGTAAATCTGTAAGGCTTGTCACCAGCATTCAGACATCAATTCTGTTTGCTTCACAGCAAGACAGGACACGGTAAAAAAATAAATGAATAGATAAAATAAATAAAAAAAAAAAAACTGGGACCTGCGAAACAAACTAGTTCTGGCTGATTTCTGCCTAAAATGTAATTTGAAAAACAAAAATACAAACGAAAAATGTCTATAAACTGAACCGCTTTAAGCTTTTTAGGTTTCTACGGATAGTTTTTAACAAACTTACGTTTAAAACTTCGTAGCTCTCCCCATTTTCTCTTCCTGTTGAAAAACCACAGCCGGCGTGCAAAGCATGCTGGGATAGCCTTGTTCTGTGAGGATACAACAGACCCGTCCTCGAAATGTGGGCGGAGCGAGGACGCATTTGAGGACGCAAGAATGCGTGTTCTTGGAATTCGGACAGTACTCGTCGCTGCGCTGTGACGTCATCGACCTCAAAATGCACTCTTACAAGCATCCTTCCCACGGATTCGGACACACCCAGTGTCTGTTAACAGCTTTTTGTTACCATGGAGATGGATCTGAATCACCATCCAGGATGTTTATTTAAAAGAAAGACCTGCAGAGATAAAAGCTAAACCTGAGACTCAAATTTTAATGGTACAAACACGGAACTGAAACTACTTGTTTATTCAGGCATGTTTCATATCATCCATTCATATTTTATCGGTTTTTTTATCCGTTTTCTCAGATGAAGACATTTTAAACTGACTTAAATTTAAACTAAAAAACCCACAAAGCTAAAACCTGAAATACAAAAAATATAAACTAAACTAAAATAAAACCACAGTCGGCTGCACAGTGGCGCAGTGGTTAGAGCTGTTGCCTTGCAGCGAGAAGGTCCTGGGTTCGAATCCCGGCCTGGGATCATTCTGCATGGAGTTTGCATGTTCTCCCTGTGCATGCGTGGGTTCTCTCCGGGTACTCCGGCTTCCTCCCACAGTCCAAAAACATGACTGTTAGGTTGATTGGTCTGTCTAAATTGTCCTTAGGTGTGAGTGTGTGTGTGATTGTTTGTCCTGTGTGTCTCTGTGGTGCCCTGTGATGGACTGGCTCTCTGTCCAGGGTGTACCCCACCTGATTGCCCATTGACTGCTGGAGATAAGCACCAGCCCCGCAGCCCTATGTGGACAAAGCGAGTTCAGACAATGGATGGATGAAAACCACAGTCAAATTCCATTGTTTGGAATACTTTTGTGCATCTCTTTTTCTCTGGATTAAGATATGGCTTCACCCAGCCTGCTCCTGTAGAACACAAACAGACGTGTTCACACACCGGTGTGTTTTCAAACAGTTTGAGTTTAGTAGGTTTTAAATCCGACTGCAGATGGTGAGAACCTGGACACCAGCAGACATGCGCCATCACAGGCTCCTCCCATCTTCACACAGCATCTAATTAGAGTTCTGTGTGTTTTAGATCCTTCTGTTGTAAACACATGAAGGCTCTGAGTCCTGCCGTCACATCAGATCAGGGTCACTCTGAGCGAGTGAATGTTACAACGTGAGCCATCTGTGTGCATCACTACAGGAACTCACAAACAATGTTGTGATGTGGCGTGACGGCGCAGCTCTCTGTCATATCCTCTGACGTGTCAGATAATAGGTGTATTGATGATCTGTCACCTCAGGTGCTTTATGTGTCGCTCTGGTTCTGATGTGATATTTGAGTGAAAAGCGCCTCCAGTGTTTGTGGATGTGTCCACCGTGTTGATGCCAGGCTCCATCGATCTGACCTGCTGTTTTCAGCCAGAAGACAAGGTAAACTGAAACTTCTGGCTGCATCGAGCAGCATGCGCCTGAAGAGCCGTGTGGGCTGAGCATCGATGTCTGCTCTGCTGCAGGTCATGCCAGCAAATCCTCACACAAGAGGAGATAAACCTTCAACACGTGACAGCAGTCAGGTAACTTTCCCATTCAAGCACCTGCTACTCTGAACTTGTTGTTCCTCCTAATACACTCAAAGTGCTGCACAAAAGGTTTATGTCCTATCAAAACCAGTGCAGACTCAGAACCAGTGGAGTATAAAAGAATAAAACCAGAACAACCAGTAACCAGAAGTCATCGTAGCAGGGCCAGAGTCCCAAAAGTAGCAAGAAGTGATCTGTTTATGTCACAAAAACACACCAAAACAACCCATCCTGCTCAGAAAAACGGACACCTGGAAGAGGCTGCAAGCAGTGACTCCGCCTCCTCGCCAATCACAGACCGACGGTCTTCTTTTGGTCCAGCTCGGGACGTCTGAACCCACAAGCAGCCTGGTACCTGTTACTACCTCATCGTGGCTACATCATAGCTCATCATCACCAGGGTGTGAATGGGTGAATGACTGATTGCATTGTAAATAGGGTTCTAGGACTATAGAAGGTGCTACATCAACCTTGGAACGGGGCTGAACTAAACCAGGCTGGTGGAGAAGGAACGTTGGAACTTGCAGGAACCGCAAGTGAAGTGAGTCTTTGTCGGCAACATCTGGAATCAGAAGATCTCTGAGCTTTTACTAAAACATTCTATGTTCTAGAGAATGATGCTAAAAGATGCTAAATTGTACAAGAGGGTCCTTCCCTCCTTTAGCTCAGCCTTTAGATTGTACATGGTGACATGACTGGTCTGAGTCTGAGATGAATGATGTTCTGGTTCTGCTGCAGGGAGCTTTATTCTCCTCTCAGAGCTCGTCTGCATTCGTATTTGCATTCTGAGTTTTATCTACAGATACCAACACAACAAAAGGTTTGGCTCGCTCCAAACATGCTGCTTTGACCACCGGCGTGTGAACATCTGATGAGTTTCCAGTCCCATCCGGGACGTTCCCAGCCGTGGTGTGTTAATGAACAGCTGGGAGCTGGCTTATGGCCGCTGGTTACATGAGAGCAGTCACCCGTTTACTGGCTGCTCTGTGTTTTGTTCAGGCTTTCGTGTGGCTTTCAGCTGCAGCTGATGACTATGTTAACTGGGCATTTTGAATTCTCAAAGGAACGCCTCCTCTTCTTTATCCATCACAAATAACAATCAGACGGGGACCAACGTGCAGACCACAGGCCTCCGAACCCGCCGCTAATTAATTACTGATGCTAATAATGTTTTGCCAGATAACTTTGCAGGTTTCTGTTACTCGGAGCAACAGTTTGAACAGTAGTCTGGAGGCTTATCTTGTATCAAACAAAACCGTTTCCTTATCTCCGACATGCATTACTTTCTAAAAGCATCGCCGCTGCTTTTGTGCAGAGCAAAAGGATCATGAGATGCATGTCAATTATGCCTTTGTTTCATCCCTTCTGCGGAGAAACTCCAGGAGATGGATGCACTTTGCATTAGACGGAGAACAAAGTGGTGAGAGGGAGAACGGACGTCCTTGATTGACAAGCTTCAGTCGAGGCTAGCGATGGGTACCGAATTCGGTACTTTTTAAAGGTACCGACCGAATTCTATAGTACCGACTGAGCACCAATTCACGTCATTTGAAACGGTGCCTCGTTTCGGTACCCGTCCTTCATAACGAGAACTTGCCTAGACAGCTGCGCATGCGCAGGAGCGTTATGTCGTCGGTCGCTGCGAGCGTGTTGTAAACAGATCAGCATGGTAGAAAGAACGCACGCTAAAGCTTGGGTCCACTTCACTAAATGTGATGGGTAACTGGGTGATGATGAAACCAGCGACAACGATCTAAGTGAGACATCCTCATCTTAATTTGCTCCGGTAGGTAAATAAAATGTTTAAGATAACCTTAGCTTGATATGTTAGCTTCTGTTTCGCTAATGGTGCGTTCGCTTTCTCCTCGAAAATTCCAACTTCCCAGTAGGAAAAATCAAATGAAAAAGGACGGCAAAAGGAATGAAGATACGCAGTACATTTAGTTCACAGTAAAGATGTTTGCTTCAGTTTAATTATCAGCTTATAAAACTACAAGGACGATGTTAAAATACAAACAGTTGTATGTTATTTATCGTGATATTTATCAAATATTGTTATGTATTGAGAAAAATATATATTTAATTATAAAAGAGAATTAAAATATTAAACACTCAAAAGTATCGAAATTTGGTACCGTTAAGTACCGGTATCGATTACTAGGTACCGGGAATTAGTACCGAATCGATTCAAATGTCAAAGGTACTCATCCCTAGGCTACTAATCCCGCTGCCCCTCCCTCAGAGCTAGAGGCTCCCACACATCCAAAAGTTGTGGATGAGGTCTCAACTGGGAGCCCTTTCACCACATCAGGGGTTAAATCAGAAAACTTTCCTTTAGCTTCATAAATGTCTCATATGGTTTGTGTAACAGGCTAGGAACTGGCTGTGGATCAGACGCCGCGAGAGGACAGGAACAGCATGGCGGTGTACGTCGAGCAGCGGCTGTTTGTTTGTGTTTTTGTCCAAATGAGGACAGGGCAGGTTGCAGGGCCTCTTCAGCCTGTTTGTCAGTCAGCACAGTGGGTTGTCTGTCGCTGCCTTCAGTTTGATGTTCTCTCTGTGCTCCTCTCTTCTGACAGCTTTACGGTTCAGCTGTTTTGTTTTTGCAAAGCCGGTCCGCCTCCCTCCACCTCCCTAAGCCCCGTGGCCAGAGCGTAGGTGGAGCATTTCCCAGAACATCAATGATTCTTTTAATTTTTCTGTTTTGTGGTCCCCGATGCTACAAAACTGTAAAGAACTACAATTTCCTGTAATCAGTGGCTGCCACCTAAACAAACAGCTCAGCGCAATGAAAACCCAACAGCACAGGGGCAGGCTGCTTGTTACTGACTGAACTTCAAACAGTCCTACAATAAACAGGCAGCAAACTGCTGCAGGCTGAGATCAACTTCAGAACCAGACTAAAAGATCTGCAATGGAGGTTCAAACCCTCAGAGACATCCTGGATAGAAATAAGAGGATGGAGCAGATTGTGTCTCAGCCAGGACCTGGAAGGTCCTACAAGCCTGGTAACAAGGAGGCGGGTCTTCACCCCCTTGTCCTTGAAGCTGTTTTGCTTCTCAGCTGATGTGCTTCTCAGTTTAAGGAGAAAAGCTCCCTCTCTCCTTGCTGTGATGGATGCTACGCTGCTAACATTGTGTTTGTCTTTGTGGTTTTTCAATCTGAAGACTTTGTTTGGATTTAAATGCATCAAGATTTAGAGGAAATCTTCTGGAGCTTTACTGTTGACTTCCTTCCTGTTCGGCTCAGGGGAATATTTTCCAGATTGTCTCCAAAATGTGCAAACACCGGGGTCAGAGCTTCATGTCAAGTTTTTCTTTATAAATCACAGTTTGTGTAGAAAACATCCACCTCTCTCTCTTTCTCTCTCTCTCTCTCTCTCTCTCTCTCTTTCTCTCTCTCTCTCTCTCTCTCTCTCTCTCTCTCTCTCTCTCTCTCTCTCACACACACACTCTTTCTATCAGCAGTAAAGAGTTACACCTACATGTCACACAGGAACCTTTAATTATAGCTAATGTACTTTTTCAAAATTCCATCTAGGGGTGGGCAATATCATGCCATTCATAATATTACCAGTTATTAGTTCCTGCCAAGTAAAAAATCTGTCATGTTAAGCTAACTTCATGATGTAATTGCATCCACTAAACAGGATTATGTTCATGTGTTCATCAGCATGAAGTTATTGAAGTTATCAAAGCAAACATGGCTGGAATCAGTTTAACTGTAATCTGTGTCTCTAAGGGTGTGTGCTGCTGTAATGAGTGGATGTCCCCACTGTGGGGCTAATAACATTTACTCTATTCTATTATATTAATTTACTCTATTCTATTCTATTCTATTCATTCATATCAGCCAGTATAGGGAAAAAACAAAATTCTGGTCTTTCCAGGTTTCCGTACCAGTAGTTTTCGTCTCACGAACAGGAAACACACACTGGTGAAGTGATGAATTAAAACATTAGGAATCCTAATGTTTGAATTCACTGCGTCACCAACTGATGTAGGAGAGGGAACATGTGAGTGAGTCACCACGGTAGAAAGACCAGCTTGCTGTGAGTGAGGATCTGTGGCTGATGAGTGAAAACAAAAGAGAAACATTCGGGACTGAAGCTCCGTCAACATCGGCTGGCGACGCGGAATCATGTCTAAATAAAGCATGTCGTTATGGCGGCACATGCAGCCACAGCTCACCGTTCTGGGAGAAAGAACCGGTGTCGGTACAGGATCTGCTCGGGTGCAAGATCGGCTTGGGGTCTTTCGACTGCCGATGACATCAAAATAGCTGATTGGGTGAACATGAACCTTACGGAAGTTACGTTATCACGTTACGTTGTTATCACTTTACATTGGTCCAGGCACATTTTTCTCTTGGAAAGATGGACAACTTTTACAAAGAAATCCATCATTACCTCTTTGAAAATACACTTTTAGCATAGAGCTGCATGTATATTAGGGCTGAACGATTAATTTCATGTGCAATTAAATTGCGATGTGACAAAATGAGATTTTCTAATCGCAAAGGCTGCAATTTGGCAGCGAGTGGTTAGCGCAATGCTAATATTCATGGAAAAACCCATAGGAATGCTAATGCTAATATCACCGATTACATTCATACAAATTATGAAATAGAAATGTGCCAAATGATTACATTTGGAGTCTAATAGAAAGTAAAACTACCATCAATCAAATAAGCACAGACAGGTATTTTAGTAAAGCCAGAAAACTTTTAACTCCAGAGTTTATAGCAGCTATGAGCGTAACTGAACTACGCATGCACAAGACGTCAAAAACTCTAAACACAAAATACTTCAATAAACGGGACACACTTCTTTCCTGCAAATACAATTTCACAGGTGTTGCCAATACCTATGATCCTTCAAGGGATGTGCTCAAAGAGGAGTTCAACATTATGAATAAAATATAGTGTTTTATTTTACAAATATCATTATAAACACAAACTTGCGTCTTAAGAAACATTATTTTAATAACGAAACTGCAAAATTCTTTCCAACAGTATAAAGATGTGTAGTGTATTTTGTCCGAGTGGGTTTGCCGTACTTTGACGTCATCGGCAGTCGAAGGACCCCGAGCCGATCTTGCACCCGAGCAGATCCTGTACTGACACCGGGCATGCCCGTCCCATCAATAGCAGGTGGAGCTCAGCGCTCCGCCCATCTCACAACCAGAGCGGGAAAAACCGGCTTGGATTATACAGATGGGATTCTGTGTGTGAAATAACGCCAGTTTAATTATTACTTAAGTGTTGTTTGTGTGCATGTTGTTCAGTAGCTAATGCTATAATTAATATCATCTGTTTTTTTCATAAGCCCTACACACTGTGCATGATGCGCGTTTGGGGAGCGAAGGCGCTGGTTTAGCGTGAGAGATTGGCGGTGTGGCATGAGAGCGCGTGAAGATGGTCAATGCGTGCATCTCACGCTCAGTGCCTGAGAGTTGGCAGCCCTCTCACAGCATGTTGTGTCGAGATGTCTGCGTTTCTTCAGCACAGCAGGGACATTTTCGGATGCAGAGGCGGTGCACAGAACCAAACCAGAACCGCTCAGAGTCCTTCTGCTTTAAATAGGTAATCCAAGGAAGTTGTAAATTGCATATGGCCACTTCTGCCATTGATTTTCTTGTGTTGTATTTGTAACATTGTTGCTAAACTAAAAGCTTGTTAGCTAAAAAGTTAGCTTACACTGGAGTTGCTGGATCCTAGAAGAGAGTTACCAGATTGCGTCCTTTCAAAATAAAACTCAGGCGCTATCTACAGTTATCCTCGTTTGAATGCAGTTAAATGACCAGCTGCACCTCTTTGCTGTGAACCTGTTCCCGGCTTCACAGACGATCATGTAAGCAACGTTATTTACGAAGCTAACAGCCCAAGCCATCTGAAGTCTGCGGCGTTGGGGCTGCAAGGCAGCGGAGTGGTTGGAACATCACCATGGCAATGCTTCCAGCTTCGAAGAACCACATTTCTTTTAATAATAATAATAATAATAATAATAATAATAATAATAATAATGAGTTGCACAGTGGCGCAGTGGTCAGCGCTGTTGCCTTGCAGCAAGAAGGTCCTGGGCTCCCACCCCAGCCTGGGGTCTTTCTGCAAAGAGTTTGCATGTTCTCCCTGTGCACACGTGACCTCTCCGGGTACTCCGGCTGCTTGCCCAATGACAGCAGGAGGTAGGCACCTGAGCCCAGTGATGAAGGATGTTATAGGGCTGATCATATGATCAGATATCACCACACACACACACACACACACACACACACACACACACACACACACACACACACACACACACACACACACACACACACACACACACACACACACACACACACACACACACACACACACACTGTGCATCCACGGGCTTTAAACACACTCGCTGTCACAGTCATGCTGAAAAATGCTCAAGGATGGGAGTTTGTGTGGACAGCAAACATTAGCCCGTTGCTAGGCAACTCCTCTTTGAACAACGCCACTGGTTGACATGGAGCAGCTGTCAGCCTAATTGACAGGCCAGGAATACTCCTGCTTTTTATTCCACCTTTGAGTAAATCTCATGGCTGCCTCACACTGCTTGTTTTTATCCTCGGGGCTCACATCACATGTTTCCACATCACAAGTAACCAAAACACTTTATGTGTGCATCACGTGTGTTGATCTGTAGACCCTAAGTTCTGTCTGAGATTCGACAGTTAGTGTCTTCTTTTGTGATCTTAGAAACAACTTTTACAAAGTTCAGTCCTTAGTAACAAAGCCTGATGTTCTACTAAACAAAGACTGTTCAAGGATTCTTTTGGTGTTATTCATTTAGACTTTAATTGTCAACAAAAGGGTCAAACGTGCTCTGCTGATTTGAGGACAATTTTACTGATTAAATGATGGTACAAACAAAGACATCAGAGATAAACCTTGTTGTTCAAGGAACAGAACAATCATTCTGATTTACAGCAAACGTTTTCCACGGGTTTACCTCTTTAGTGTGTTACAGACACCTGAGCATGTCCTTCAGCCGCTGGAATGAAGCAGCTCAGCAAATAATCTGCAACCAAACACACAAACACAACCATGACTCTGGATTTTCTCCACAGGTCACTCATTGAAGTTTTAGGACATCTGTATTTGTGATGCCCATTGTCTCTTGGTGATCTACCATGAGTCTGTGAAGGCATCACAGCGGGGCGAAGCTCTCAGTGCTCAGGAGAAACAACAGACAGATGTTTTCTCGGTTGTGCTTCACCACCAAAAATGTCCTCTACTCTCCTCTGACCATTTTGGATTTATGCTAATAAACAGCAGAGACCACTATCATGCTGCTGGGCAACCACACACTCCTCACCTTACCCAGCAGCCTGTTGCTACCTCATTGTTCTGTGACCTGTGTAGGGATGGGTACCTTTGACATTTGAATCGATCCGGTACTATTTCCCGGTACGTAGGAATCGATTTTAGATACTTTTGTGTGTTTAATATTTGAATTCTCTTTTATAATTAAATATATATTTTTCTCAATATATAACCATATTTGATAAATATCACGATAAATAACATTCAACTGTTTGTATTTTAACATCGTCCTTGTAGTTTTATAAGCTGAAAATTAAACTGAAGCAAACATCTTAACTGTGAACTAAATTTACTGTGTATCTTCATTCCTTTTGCCGTCTTTTTTCATTTGATTTTTCCTACTGGCAAGCTAGAATTTCCGAGGAGAAAGCGAACACACCATTTGCTGATAACAATGGTGGCAATGGAAGCTAATTTATCAAGCTAACGTTATCTTAAACAGTTTATTTAGCTGCTGGAGCAGATTAAAACGATGATGCCTCACACGTAGATCGTTGTCGCTGGTTTCATCTTCACCCAATCACCCGTCGCATTTAGTAAAGTGAAGCCAAATTTTAGAGTGCGTTCATGTTCTTCTAGCCGGAAATTCGGAGTTCCGAGGAGAAAGCAAATGCACCTTTAGCGGAACGGAAGCTAACAAATCAAGCTAAAGTTATCTTAAACATTTTATTTACCTACCGGAGCAGATTAAGATGACGATGTCTCACTTAGATCGTTGTCGCTGGTTTCATCATCACCCAGTTACCCATTACACTTAGTGAAGTGGACCCAAGCTTTAGCGTGCGTTCTTTCTACCATGCTGCTCTTTTTACAACTGGCTCGCAGCGACCGACGTAACGCTCTTGTGCATGCGCAGCTGTCTAGACAAGTTCTCGTTATGAAGGATGGGTACCGAAACGAGGCACCGTTTCAAATGACGTGAATCGGTGCTCAGTCGGTACTATAGAATTTGGTCGGTACCTTTAAAAGTACCAAATTCGGTACCCATCTCTAGACCTGTGACATCATCATTTTAGTCAACAACACAGAGAACCTCAGTGGAAGACGGACAGCAGCAGACGCTGCTTTAGACTTTTTTCTTGTTTGGTTTATATTTGGATAATAAGGATCTACGTAGCTTTCTTTAGCACTTTGAGATGACCTCTGTAATGTAAAGTGCATTATAAATAAAATGTATTATTATTATTAATATTCTCCACGAGTAATAATCAGTCTGAGCCGAACAGAGAATCCACACGGTGGAAGGATGCTCTCCCGAGTCGGGCCCTGTTCTGGTCTGTGACCTGTAGGGGTCACCTCTCCACGCGCTGCCAGCTCCAGACACAGAGATGTCCCGAGGACGGCGTCCAGCTCAGAGACGACACTGAGCTGATCTGATGGGAGTCTGTTTTGGATTGTTTTATTCAGCTCCATGATAAACTCTGTACACACATTTGAAAAAGTCTGGCGTCTGCGTTAGTGAGTGTGACGCCATCTTGTGTGACCTTGTAGAATTGTCTTCTCCTACTCGTTTCCCATCTCCTCAGTGGCTTCTGGGAGAAAAGCAGACGAGCCTAAACGCACAAAGGAATGAACACCCCCTCATGATTACAGCACCCGTCATGCTTGTAAGATGTGTTTCATTAATCTGAATCATGACGCTCTGGTCTTTCAGGTCGTTTCCTTCTGTCTTGTAGCCTTGTGTCTGCTCACTGCTGCTCCTGATAACAAGCAAACTGTCTGCTGTTGTTTTCACTTCCTAACGTAATTATTTTCTGATTATGAGGAGCAGCTTGAAGAGTAATTCATAGCATAAATGATGTCTTCTCCCAGGCAAAGCTGGTATCTGTGGACATGTTGTGTGTGTGGGTAAAAGGCTGCACCAGCGTGTGCATCTGGGTTGAGCTGCTACACAGACACCATGGAGTGTGTGATATGACTCCATCAGGTGAAGGAGTTAACATCTCAAGAGTTCCTAAGGCTGTTGAGGAGAGCGCCGCTGTCTAATGCACGTGCCATCCTCAGCTACATGTTCTTTTAGCTCATGGAAAATGAGAAAGTTAATTGGAACTGAATTGAAATAGAAATAATGATTATGTTTCATCTGTCTTTATTATCTGGCCCATATTGTACAACAACTATAAAGTTTTTATAACACAATTCAAGCTGTTTATCACAAAGTTTCACCTGATTAAAGTTTAGAAGAGGATGTTCTCAACAGCACCAGTGGAGTCAACCTCCGTAGTTCAGCTGTAGCAGCTGCCATCATTAAAGCTCGTAGCAGCCACAGCCCAACTACCAGTTCATCTCCAACCTTAGGTCGACTGTTGCTTCCTGGGCGCTCTACAGGTAGTGTTTGAGTGGAGGTGGGGGTCTATGCTCCCCCTCCCCGGAGCGCCATGACTTAGTGTGGAAGACCTGATGCTGCCGGGGCAGACGGCTCCTCTGATTGCATTTCCTTGCCTTACCTTACTTGGCTCATCTGGACTCAGCCGAATATACATTTTTACTGGTGTGTGTGTGTGTGTGTGTGTGTGTGTGTGTGTGTGTGCATATGTCTGTTAATGTTTTTAAACTGTTGTGGGAATTTGGGGTCATTTTAATTCTGTAAAGCACTTTGAGTCGCACTTTGCTTGAAAAGCTCTTCATGAATAAAATCTGATTGATTGATTGACTTTCTTCACACCCAAACTTGACTTTTCTCTGGGCAGGTGGTGGGCCCACTGTGGGGTGGCTTCTAGCAGCCTTTTTGGGCTGAACCAGCTGAAATGTTGGAGCAAAGCATCAACCGCCAGGTGCTTGATAGCTCCATCTGTTTTTCCCCAGGTGTGTTGGTTTCGGGGTCCTTGTTTATCAAAGTCCTTCAATCACTCCTTATCCATCTCCTGAGGCAAATGGCCATGGTCAACCCTAACAGAGACAGAAGCCCCAGACAAGCCCCCAGCATCATGGGGTACCAAACCCCTCCAGCACATTAGAATGGTGAAAGTATGTTGGTTTACTGGAATAACTGCAATAGAAGAAGTATTCAGAAGGACTCTCTGCTGAGCTGCCTGTGGAAATGTTAGCTCTGTGCCAGTCGGGGTTATTTCCAGCAGAGATGACAATTTATAATTTCCTCTAACTCCTCCCTAAAGGCAGCTGATCTTTCTGTGTCAGCACCGCAGTTGAATATGTACAGAGAGCAACCATTTATAGAAGCAAACCTTCAGACACACATCTAATCAGAATCACGAGTGCAGAAAAAGAGCACACAGCTGTTTTACAGTCACAGTGGCTCCAGCTTTCGTCCTTATCTTAGTGAGCATTTATTATATACGTCTCTGCCTCCATTTTGACCAAAGATTCTTAAAAAATTCAGTTCAATTGAGTTTATTTATAAAGCGCCAAATCAAGACAAGAGTTGTCTCAAGGCACTTCACACAGTAAACATGCCAGTACAGTTCAGTTCATTAAGCCAATCAGTGACAAGTTTCCTATACAAGGCAAGGCAGCTTTATTTATATAGCACGTTTCAAACAGGCAATTCAATGTACTTTACAATTAGCATGAAATGACACCACAATAAACAGGAGAACACAAATGAAACATATACACAGATTAAATTATGATTTAGAGCTTAAAGGAAAATACAGAATTAAGGTTGAGCAATTACATCACAGGTATCAGTGGAGATGAATCATCATAAGAAACAATTCATTCAAAGGCAGATGAATACATTAGGGTTTGGTTCTCACCCGAGGTTCTTCTGGCTGATTGTTTTCTAAGGATCTCAGAGCCCTAATGGGTGTATATACTGGGATGAAATCTGACATGTATTTTGGCCCCATGCCATTGAGTGATTTATAAACTAGTAGGAGCCCTTTGTAGTCTATTCTGTAGTTTACTGGTAGCCAGTGTAGGGATCTAAGAACAGGAGTGATGTGCTCTGTTCTCCTAGTTCTTGTTAAGACTCTAGCAGCAGCATTCTGAACAAGCTGCTGTTGCTTCACAGCTTTTTTGGGAAGACCAGTTAGGAGACCATTGCAGTAGTCCAGCCGACTAGCAATAAAAGCATAAACAAGTTTCTCTAAGTCTGGTCTGGACATGAGACCTCAGACTCTTGGTGTCTGACGAAGGTGATAAAACACTGATTTAGTTATAGCCTTAATATGTCCAGAGAAGCTTAGGTCTGAGTCAATGATAACACCAAGATTTCTAACCTGGGTCTTTGTCTTTATTCCCCTGGAGTCTAGCTGAGCAATAACATCCATCCTAACCTTCTTGTTGCCAAAGACAATAACTTCAGTCTTGTCTTTGTTTAGCTGAAGGAAGTTTGACTGCATCCAGTCGTTTACTTGTTCTAGACACTGACAGAGTGAGTCCAGTGGACGACAGTCACTAGGTGATGGGGCTAGGTAGATCTGGGTGTCATCAGCATAGCTGTGGTATGCAATGTTGTTATTAAGTATGACCTGACCCAGGGGGGACATGTAGAGATTGAAGAGTAGTGGTCCTGGAATTGAGCCTTGGGGGACCCCACATGTCATGGTGATCCGCTTTGATTTGTGATGTCCAATAGAGAAAATGTATCCCCTGTCTTTCAGATATGATTGGGACCAGGCAAGAACTGTACCAGATAGTCCCACCCAATTTGGTTGGAACCCAGCAGGTTGCATCGAGTCACTGACTAGTGTCAGAGTCTTTACAGCAATCCTCATACTAAGCAAGCATTTAGCGACACACACACACACACACACACACACACACACACACACACACACACACACACACACACAGACACACACAGACACACACACACACACACACACACACACACACACACACACACACACACACGCACACACATACAGACCCCCCCCCCCCCCCCCCCCCATGGCTACACTGTGACTTCTTAGTAAATATTCTATTTAGTAAGAGAAAAACTTTTTATTTTCTTTATCTATACTTAAATCATCAGGTGGACTAGTAGTAGCACATTCCATGTCAGAGAGAGTAATATGTTATTATCGGGAGAGGGAGAATGTTAAGTGGTTAGCAGCAGTGTGCAAGCTGACAGGACCTAAATCAACATGTTTTAAGCCTAGTCTTAAAAGTAGACAAGATGTCTGCCTCACGAACTAAAGCTGGGAGCTGGTTCCGCTTGAGAAGAGCCTGATATCTAAAAGATCTGCCTCCCATCCTATTTTTAGATATTCTAGGAACCAGCAGTAAACCTGCAGTTTAAAGGTGAAGTGCTCTGTGTTGAACATATGGAACAATCAGATATGATGGTGTTTGATTATTAAGAGTTTTATATGTGAGAAGGAGGAACCTAAAATCAAAAGTTATGGTAGTTTGAAAGATTTTATCTGACAAGAAACACAAAAATATCATGTTAGCATATATTTATAATCTGTAAACATCTACAGGTGAAATGTGCACATTACAATCACCAAAGGTTGGTCTTCAGTACATGTGGGTGAAAAGTGAATGAAAAGTCTGTTTGACTTCAAAAGGAGCAGTTTTATAAACCAACCCAAGGTGAGTCGTGTCTTTGGTCATACTTGGTTGTACCGTTTTGTCCTGTTTGTTCCTGCTCTTGTTTTACTTTCTGTTTCAGTCCCAGCATCTATTAAGTCTCGTCTAGTTGGTCTTATATCTCAGCCTGGATCCACAACAATTAACAAAAAACCAAACTTTGCTGTAGGATCAGAGCTGCAGGTGAGAGTAGGTGATGAGTTTAGGACTCAGTCAGTCATTACTATAGCCTCAGTGACATTAAGCGCTTATTATGGTCGAGTTAAGGTGGTCATTGTGTGGTTAGTTGTAAGGAAAATGTCCTGCAGCTCTTCCAGTTGCACACATTATTATTCCAGTATGCTCTGAGTCTGTGCTTTTGTCTGAGCTTCTCAATTTCTTACTTCCACTTGAGAGCATGCTGGTGGCTAATTGGATTTTTCTTCCACGGCCGGCGAGTGGGGGCACACCAACACATGACCAAGGCAGGACACACACACACACACACACACACACACACACACACACACACACACACACACACACACACACACACACACACACACACACACACACACACACACACACACACACACACACACACACACACACCCCAAATCCATTAGTATTTGGCCTCAACAATATGCTAATGGCAGCTGCTGTCCACTCACGTCTCCTAATCTCTGTAATTATTTCTGGTGAGAAAGCGGTGGCTGATGTGGGAAAAGCAGGTTACAGAGTCAAACTATCTTCTGCATGCATAGTTCCAACTTCAATCCCTGTTCTGAGGTGGAACGCCATCCGAGGATCTTTTATGTGACTCGTGTTCTGACATGAGATTGTGTGACGGCTGACAGGACTGACGATTAATTCTCCTTCTGTTTGAAGGCAGAACTTCATTTCCACACTTTTCCTTCAATCAGTTTCATCTAATCGCAGTGATTTTATACAACACGGGACAATTTATCAGCCTTCCTGCTCTCATCTCCAGGATTCCCATCAGAGAACAGCAGAGCTGTGGCTAGGTCAGCCAGTCTCTGCTCTATTGCTGTGATCACTCTAGCAGCTCTGATTAAACTCAGAAAGATGTTTCCTATTCAGTCCCAGTGGGAGAAAAGACTAAAACTGTAGTGAAATCTATAAGAGACGGAGCGGCTGAAGCTTCGCGAACTTCCCTCAGAACCAGAACTGCTCCCAGTAAACTGGAACCTCACGGTTATGAGAGCTGGAATCATCTCATTGCTTGGTAAAGCTGTGATGACATATTTCTGTCATGTCCAACAGGGAAATGTTTTATTCTCTTTATGTTCTTCTATATAAGCACGTACTTTATGCTTGTTGTGGTGTAAATGCTTTACTTTTGCTCTGGTCCTGAAAGTAACTCGCTCATCTGCCACATAGCTGTGCGGTTTGGAGACACAGGTGCTGTTCCTCCCTGCTGTGTAAACTAAGCATCAGACTGAAACAAAATACTCACTACTATCCACCATGCTGGGAGTGGTGGGAAGTTTCCAGTTCAGACTTTTGTTGTGGGTTGGCAGTCAGATACATCCTGGTCTGGGAGCATTTAGACTTAAAACAAACCAAACAAGACGTATCGAAACAAAAGCCATCAATGATTGAATTAGCTAAAAGGACAGAAGCAATAAATGTAATAAACATAAAAGTGAAGCTGTAACAGGTGGAGCACACACCAGCTTAGGCAGCGTGATCACTAGGGTGTGAAGCTTCTGTCAGGTAAGCCAGAGGAGATCTGATATGCAACAAGACCATGTAGTCAGTGAAAATACATAAACATAACAAACCTGGGGCCTCCTCTCTAAACCCGTCTTTCCACAGGAGCCGTCAGCAGCACGTTACTGCAGCAGCACGTCTTGCTCGCGTAAGCTGCTGCCTCGCCCTTCCCACGAGACGCGTAGCAGCAGGGGGGCAGCTGTCACCGACCGAGCACGAAGTCACACGAGTGACTTCGTCAGTAAACACAACAACAAGCAGGAGAAAACTACAACATGGCTCCAAAAGGTTTGTGTTTTATGTTCTGTCCATTTTATAATCGCCAATACGGACCTGAAAATCAAAGGAGACCGCTA
Organism: Nothobranchius furzeri; assembly: GCF_043380555.1. Lineage (NCBI taxonomy): Eukaryota > Metazoa > Chordata > Actinopteri > Cyprinodontiformes > Nothobranchiidae > Nothobranchius > Nothobranchius furzeri. The sequence goes on from NC_091754.1 coordinate 37,593,212, forward strand.
GCTAGGTGATAACTTCTCACGGGGCCGCACAGTTAGTAACTGTTTTTTAAAGTAAAGCAACCAGAAGGCAGCACGTTTCTTTATGCTGAAAATCTCGGGAAGCTTCGCTCCGTTTCCGCGTCCGATTTCCTGTCTTTCCTTGCCCAAAAATGTCGAACTTGACCCGTTTCAGAGGCGTCGCGCGTAGAAAATAGAACCGGCGCGTAAAGGCCGTGACATGCTGCTCCTGAGACGCAGCCAACTTGCGCTGCTGACGGCTCAGGTGGAAAAGGTTCTGTTGACCACAGCGGTTCCTATCAGCAGCTATGACGTGCTGCTGCAGTAACGTGCTGCTGACGGCTCCCGTGGAAAGCCGGGGTCAAACTCTGCTGAAGTTCAGAAAAAAACTCATTTTCTGACCTGTAAATCACACCTGTCCTAGAAATGTGCTCCCCCATAACCCTGTCTGACACCCCATCACGATGGTGGACTCACGCCACTTCCTGAGCACCATCATCACCCTGGACCTCAAGTGGGAGCCCATCATCACCTCCATCACAAAAAGGCCCAGCAGAGGATGAACTTCCTGAAGCAGCTGAAGAAATTCAACCTGCCAGCACAGTCAATGAGGCAGTTCTACATCAGCGAGTCCATCCCCACCTCTTCATTACCCGTGTGGTACGCTGGAGCCACCATCAGGGACAAGAAGAAGCTGCAGCGTGTTGTACGCTCTGCTGAGAAGGTCACTGGCTGCAAACTCCTCTCTATACAGGACCTGTACACCTCCAGGTTGGACCACAGCTGACCCGTCTCACCCTGGACACAGTCTCTTCGACTCGCTCCCGTCTGGCAGGAGGCTCCGACCCATTCGGACCAGAACCTCTCATCACTAGAGCAGTTCTCATGATTCTCGCACATATGGCAATAAAACCCTTCGGATTCTTCCATAATGGCCAATCAAAGGACCGTATGAAGCCAGGTGATCTGTACCATTTTCCAGGTAACCACGGTAACCAGGCAGTCTAAAAAAAAACATTTTCACTGAGACAAAACTTCTCTAAAAGGGAACTCCTCCTCCACTGTTATCCAGAAAAACCTTGCAGGTAAACGATAAACAACACCGCTGCACTTGCAAATAAAAAAGGAAAGAAACCCTGGAAATGTGAACATGTCATCGCTAATCCCACACCAGAGGGGTCATTCCAGGGGGTCTGGACTGGGCTGGAGGCGTCCTCCTGCAGGACATGCTTGAGACACTCCAGGATGTCCAGGAGGGCGACACTTATTGGTCCTTAAATCCAGCTCAGGACACTGAACACTCCTCTAGGACATGATTCAGGGTTCAGTCTGGTTACGAGTTCAGAGTGGAACCTAAAGAAAAAAGAAACCTAAAGAGGAAACATCAAGAGTCATCACTAAAGTTTATTTTCATCAGCAGCCTAACCTTTGACCTACATAACCTGGAGCGGTGAAACATTTCTGTTTTCAAATCCATAATGTTTACCTGTTGGTATGATTAATGGCATGTTGGTCTGCCCAGGCTGTCCTCCTCCTCTCAGCTGGGGTAGACGCCAGCTCAGATGGAGGCCTGAGTGCTCCAGTCCTGAGTGAGTGGTGGTGTTGGGCTGAAGGAACCTTCTGTGTGAAGCAGGTGGAGTTCAGATGAAGAGAATCACTAATTAAGTGTGTGGAACAACTCTGTTCTCAACAGTATAATTACTTCTAAAGCTTTAAAGTTTTAGAACGATACCAGTTTCAGGGTCTGGTTAAGCTCAGGGATTAGAGAGGATTACCCAACACTCCCATAATAGAAAACAACAGCCACGCCAACCTGCTGCTGCTCTGTTGTTGTTACAAATAAATATTTACAGTCAATCGCTGAAGCTTTGAATTTTCACATTTGTGAGTTTGGAGAGGTTCAGCTCTATCTCTGTGAAACCCAGAGGAACACCACAGGAGGGAGTCTGTTTTTTTTAGTTGGAGGGTTTGATTACCTGCTGCACCTGAGTTTCAGCTCAGCCTCCCTTTCCCAGAGAGGCTGATCAGTGATGGCTCCGGTTAAATCAGCACACACTGGGAACATCTTATCTCTGGCAGCAGGTTGCTGTTGCTGCAGCAACCACACTGTCACAGTTTCATGTCAGTTTGAAGCCCCATTCACACGGGTGGTGTCTCTGCAGGAGCAGTGGGGTGATTCTAACATCCCCTTGTCTCCAACTGTCATCCGTGTGCAGAGTGTGGGAAATAAATTAAAGTCCCCTTCAGGTTTTCTCTCATTCATACCTGAGAAAACCCTTTTTCATCTTCATTTTCCCATGAGGTATGTTTGTGGTTTCATCAGACCCATCAGCATGAAACCAACCCTAACAACTAATCAGATGTTGGGGTTGGACAGAAGCAGGTCAGGTTTAAAGTACTTTCCTGTTTTATCATCCCACCTTGGGTCTTTATGGGCATTTTTACATATTTTAACCCTATTGAATTTCCCTCTGAGATTAATAAAGTATTTTTGAATTGAATTGAATTATTGTAATTTAGTCATACTGCGTTGTGTTTGAGAAATGCTGGAGCTGTTCTGCTGGCCATTCTATGTTGTTTGTAGTTGAATGATGCCTTCTAGTGGTCATGTTTGACTTCGAGAGAGGCTGGTTGTGACCGGGCATGTGGGGTGGAGTCTTGCATTAAAGAGATGACCAGCTGAAGGAATTGTGGCTCTCCGTCTCTTCTTTGCTGTTATGGATATATTAACAGTTAAGATAAGTCCAAGTTATTACAGTGGCGACGAGGATGGGACTTCCTTAAAGAGAAAAGGGGAAATCCAGTTGCTGGGTTAAGTGGTTATATGAAGGTAACGGAAAACTACGAGACAGTTAGCTGTTAGCCGACTAAGCTAACGCAAGCTAAGCTAACGTCGACGGTTCATTGGGAACCTCGGCGAGTACAAGGAAGGACAAGAAGACTTCGAGTCGTACCTGGAGTGGTTTGAGCAATGGATGATTGTAAATGAAGTGGATGATAATAAGCAGGCCAATGAGTCGCCTCTCATATGGAGTACTGAGCGGAAAAGCTGCTAGTTATAGCTGAAAGGTTTAAATTTCAAAAAAGGAAGCAGCAAGAAAACGAGTCTGTGTCGGATTATGTGGTGGCATTAAAGCGCCTGTCCACACATTGCGATTTAAGTCGCCATTTAGACTAAACACTGAGAGGCAGATTCATCAGTGGGTTGAAGGTGGAGGTTATTGAGAGAAAATTGCTCACGGAACAAGATCTGACATTTGCAAAGGCATGCAAACTGTCTTCGTCGATCGAAAAATCGAAAACTATGATGGAGTTTGCCAGTAACACAAAGAGTCATGGAACTGTGAATACGATAGACAAGAAGAGAGCAAGCAAGGGTGCGTGGAAAATCAACCCTGCCGCCAGCGAGTGGAGAAGTAAGGCGATGAGTGAAAATCCCAGACCACAAAGAATAGAAACGCACCAGCCCTGTTACCGATGTGGTGGTAGCAATCATGCAGCACAAATATGCAGTTTCAAAACAGAAACATGCCGGAAGTGCTCATAGGTGTGATACGTAGCAAGGATGTGTAAAACCAAAAAAAAAAAAAAAAACAGGCAGGGACATACACGGTGTGTGGCAGAAACCAGAGTTCCAAAGGACACCACAGGAAATAGAAATGATGAACTGTTTGGCTTGTATCACATGAACACGGTGTACTCCACCTATACCATGGGGAATGAAAAAAAAAAAAAACATTAGACTAACCGTAAATTGAGAAGAAGCCCCAGTAGACATGCAGATTGAAACCGGAGTGGCAGTAACACTGGTTTCGGAGCTAGTAGGGCCTGCACGACTTTATTTTTTTTAAAGTCGACAGTCAAATAATGAAAGTCGAGTCGACTTCGACTAGTCGTTGATGACGTCATACGCCGGAAGCGGCGGCGGTGTGTGTGTGTGTGTGTGTGGGGGGGGGGGGTCGGTCGGTAGGTTCGCTGGAGTTTTTGACAATTAAAATTGCGCCCACATTTTCTAAGTTAACACATCTCTTTTAACAACGGTAGTTTCTACTTCAGTCCTCTCCCCACTCCCCCCGCGCAGCAGCCGCAAACTGATGCGCCTGCAGCCTCTCGGAGTTTCTGCTGCTCTAAACATTAAAATAATTATTTCATTTTCTGTTCCTCACTTCTGATTACCTTCAGTGGTGTCTGTTTGTTGCAACCACCAGGTACAAAAACTAACTTGTTTTTATTTGACTATTTTTCTGTCCTGCCTGTTTATTATCTTCCTGCATCTCCTCTCAATCCTAAAGAGAAACTGCTACCTGGGTTCATATATATTCACCTTATGAGTTACCTTTGAACTGCAGTTCTAAAAGATCTACCGACCGCAAAAACAGTGGAGTGCCGCTGCTCGCCGGCCGACTACAACGGGACCGTTTTTGCTGCGGAGTTCATGCCGGAGCGGAGCGGAGTGGAGATAGTGGAATCTTGGGGGTGCGTCACCGGAGGACAACAGGTGATGCGCTTCGCTCCGCAGCAGCGAAATGCATCAGGCACAAATAACAGACAGAAAACATGAAAGGAAATGAGCCGACATGAACGATCGCGTGTTTAATTTGTTTTTGAGGTGGTGACACCTGATTTGGCGGTGCTCAGGACGCAATGTCTGGAGCGCACGTCAATGATCAGAGCTTTGCATGCACAAACTGGTTAAGATTAGGATGGGGTGAGGGGAAGGTTAAATTGCAAGAGGGAAAAGGTCACAGTTTGGTTAAATGTCAGTTTGACCGCCGGTGTCAGAACCGCACAGCGCGTCGCCTCCGCCTCGATCCAGACGCGCAGGGGCTCATCACCTGCTGTCTTTTCCGAGGACTGCATCTTGTCAGTCATTATCACGTGACAGCGACTAGTTGATGACAGGCATAAAAAGTCACTACAGAGCCGTGAAGTCGACTAGTCGACTAGTCGACTAGTTCGTACAACCCCTAGGAGCTAGTGTATAAGAAACATCTTTCTCATTTGCCTCTGAAAGAAAATACGGTGAGACTATCAACCTTTTTGGGTGGGAACATTCCCTTGATGGGTCAAGTGATGTTAAGGCAAAATATGAGAACCAGAGCGGCGATTTTCCTGTTGTGATATTGGAGGGCGACAGACCAGCCCTCCTGGGCCGTGACTAGCTAACTAGCTTTAAGCTTGACTGGGCAAACATATTCTCAGTGGTACTAGCAGGGGGCAGAAATGACACAGATGTAGAGGCAGTGCTGCAGAGACACAAGGCGGTGCTTTCTGAGGAGCCGGGCACCATTCGGGAGTTTAAGGCCAGCATCACAGTAAAACCAAATACCAAACCAGTTTTCAGGAAGGCAAGACCAGTTCCATATGCGCTAAAAGATGTGGTTGGAAAAGAGTTAGACAGGTTGGAAATAACTGGTTATCTCAAAGATAGAACATAGTCAGTGGGCTGCCCCAATAGTAGGTGTGCCAAAACCAGACAAGTCAATTCGCATCTGTGGAGACTATAAAGTCACAGTAAATCAGAGTGTGGAGGAGGGAAGCTATCCGCTACCGACGGTTGAAGATCTCTTTGCCACGTTGAAGTATTTAGTTATAATTACTCACAAGGGGCTATATGCTTATCATAGACTAACATTCGGGGTGTCCAGTGCACCCTCTATGTTCCAGAATGTGATGGACCAGATCCTACAAGGCTTATAGCTGACTTGTTTTCTGGATGACATGCTGGTCATGGGGAGAACAAGAGAGGAGCACATGAGGAACCTAGAAGAGGAACTGAGCTGGCTGGAAAACTATGGGGTGAGAGTGAAAAGAGCTAAATGTACCTTCATGCAGGAGAAAGTTGAGTACCTGGGGTCTCTGATAGACAGTGAGGGACTGCACCCCACGGAGACAAAAGTTGCTGCCATAGTAAATGCACCCAGCCCTCGAACTTCACAGAGCTATGGTGTTTTCTAGGACTGCTGAACTACTGGGGTTGTTTCATGAAAGACCTGTTGACAGTTCTGCAACCACTACACCATCTTTAAAGAAAGATGTAAACTGGAAATGGACACCAGAGTGCAAGGCAGCATTTAATAATGCAAAAGAACAACTAGTGAATAGCTCAGTATTGGTTCACTATGACACCAAGAAACCCCTGAGGCTAGCTTGTGATGCATCCCCTTATGGGATAGGTGAGGTCATGTCGCACATAATGGAAAATGGAGACGAGAAACCAATCGCCTTTGCGTCACGCACACTGACTGAGGCCGAAAGTAATTACAGTCAGATAGAGAAAGAGGCTTTGGCCATAATATTCGGTGTGACCAAATTTCATAAGTACCTGTATGGTCGTAAATTCAGTTTAGTAACTGACCACAAACCACTCCTCGCCATCTTAGGACCCAAGTCCAAAATCCCCACACTAGCGGCATTGCGTATGCAGTGATGGGCGCTGAGACTGGAGGCTAATGACTACTGTACAGAGTACAGGACATCAGTGGAGAATGCTAACGCTGATGAATTGTCAAGACTACCGAAAAAGGGGAGGGATAATACAGCAGAGGAGAATAGTATCTTCTATTTCTCATTAGTAGAGGAACTTCCTGTGCAGGCTACAGATTGCAGAGAGCACCCTCAAAGACCCAGTCCAATGCAAAGTACTGGAGCTGACTCGGAGGGGTTGTTAAAGCTATATCAAGGAGGAGACGCTGAAATCATACTTCACCCAAAGGAATGAACTGTCAGTGGAGCACGGGTGCATCTTACGGCGAATTTGAGTTATCGTCTCACCAGCATACCAAGAATGACTACTGCACGACCTACACCAAGGGCACCCCAGAGTAAGCAAGATGAAGAACTTGGCTAGGAGCTACTTGCAGTGGCCTCAGCTGGACAGCGGCATAGAACATGCAGTACAACAATGTAATGCTTGTCAGAGTATGAGGAAACTTCCAGCAGCACCACCACTACACTGCTGGCAGTGGCCTACTAGAGTGTGGTGGAGGATATTGACTTTGCAGAAAAAGATCAAAACTATTTTCTAGTGTTAGTAGACAGTCATTCAAAATGGCTGGAAGTAATCCCCATGGCAACAACCACAGCTGGCAAAATGATTGAGGTGCTGCACAACATCGTTTCGTCCTACGGTCTCTCTGAGGAGATTGTTTCCGACAACAGTCCGCAATTTACCTCACAGGAATACAAGACATTTTTGCAGAGTAACAGTAGAAAGCAAACTTTGGCAGCAGCCTACCATCCCGCTTCGAATGGAGCCGCAGAGTGAGTCGTCCAGACAGTGAAAGCATCACTGCTGAAACAAGTGCTCAATGAAAGGAATTAAAACATCACTGCAGCACAGGCTAGCAAACATCCTGTTGTCTTACAGGTGTATACCACACATTATTACAGGTTGTGCACCAGCTGAACTGGTCCTAAAACTTCAGATCAGGACCAGATTCAGCCTGCTGAAACCAGATCTCGCTCGAGTGGTGGAAGGCAAGCAACAGAAACAGAAATACTACCATGATCAGATGGCCTCCAAGCTGAGACATCTGTCGGTGGGGGACTCAGTTCTGATCAGAAATTTTCAAGGAGGAAGAGAGAAGTGGACTGAAGGAATAGTGGAAACGCGACTCAGACCAGTCACTTACTGGGTGTGGAATGGAATAAATCGATGTTCAGTTCACGTTGACCATTTGCTGTCCACCCAGTCCACAGACTTTAGAGTTTCAACATGAGCAGTTGGATGTCCAAGACAAAGATTGTGCAGTGGTCAAGATGGGAATGGGGGAGGGGAGGCACACCTGGAGCAGTAGGTGGTAGCTCGTACTCTCCTGAAGTCACACCGTCGCCATGGATGCAGGCTAAGGAGTTGGCTGACCAAACCCCCACAATGCGGCTCCAAAATTGGTCCCAACCCGGACGAACCAAAAATTGCAGTTCCACCCTCATCCGCTGGGGTCTGGTATCAGAAGCGAGCAAATCCTCATTGACTCCCATGTTAAAAATACCAATTTCACAGCAGAAATAAACATGTTTACAGCCTGGTACCAAAACATGTTTTTGGTTTAAATGATCTAGTTTACACTCATGACAACTCTGAGGCGGTTGAATTTTTTTCTCACTCTTCTGTTTAAGTGTATTAAAAGCCTAAAATTCTGTATAATTAATGAGCATCAGACCCACGTGACCACAGAGCTAGCTCCATGGAAAGGCCTCAGTAGAGCCTCGGTCTGGCCTGGAAACTGTTCCGGGATTTTGAGTCTCTGTGTGTGTGTATTCTTTTTTGGATATTTTTTGTGGAATTGTTGGACAAAATTACTTGCTGTGGCATTAATTGCACTAATAGAGCGTCCAAGGAGTCTCCACTTCATTTTTTTCGGTAAGTAAAATTATATTTATGTATTTTAGGTCACTGCCGAGCTGAGCTTAGATTTTAACATGTACTGTTTGACCATGAAATTTAAATGTAATAGGGTAAAACCCAGTGCATTTAACATAATGCTGCATTTTAGAAAATGGGTTGAAATATAACATGTTGGTGGAGCTGGGTTCCGACTATCGGCTTGTGGAGCTCTCGGGAGACCGATGTTTTCCACCCTTATCCCCTCCCCGCAGCCCGGTCCATCTCTGTCTGATCGCGACTTCTGTTAGCTGCGCGGGCTGACGGCTGGTTCTCCCAGCAGCTCGGCGCATCTGTCTGATCGCGGCTTCTGTGTGCTGCGGCGGGCTGACGGCTTGTGGAGCTCTAACATAGGTTTGATCTAAAATAATAACCATCTGGAACTGCGGCGCTCCATCTAAACTCCTGCAGGTGTGTCCCGTTAGGTGTGTGACTGCAGCAAGACTGCTAACTGTGTTAGCTCCGGTAAGGAGATAAACAAGTCAGTTGGGAAAGCTACGACACACACACACACACACACACACACACACACACACACACGCGCGCACACGCACACGCACACACACACACACACACACACACACACACACACACACACACACACACTTTGGGCGTGTCTCTCATCGTGTTTCATTAGCCGTTGTTTCAATGGCTCTTCATCTCTTAGGAGAGACACCAACTGTTTCCTGGAACAAGGCTGTGCAGTGGTGCTGAATACCAGATGTTAGCTGCAGTGGTTGTTCCTGATGCTCCTCTTCTTGAAGCTTCATGAGATGACCGCTCTGGTCTGCAGGCAGAAGCGTATCAGCTTTACGGCGGTGTGTCTCCCTGTAGGACCAGTCTAAACTCTGATGACATCAGTAACACCTGAACCCATGTCAGATTGTAGCTAATGCTTGCTTCATCTGTGTGATTTATTCCTGTCTGACCACAGAAAACTTTCTTTCTATTGATCTCGTGAGCTGGGCGTGGTTTGGTGTCACACTCCCTTTCACATCCCGGTGTGTTTTTCCACTCTTCCCACCAGATTGGTGTTTTCTACTGATGTTGTTCCACTCAGACCTTCATCAGGTGAACCTTTATGTCATTTGGAGTGTTTATGCCCTCCTGCTCTTTTTGCCTCCATCCTGTCGTCGTCTCGCCTGGCTTTCAACCTGTCGGCTTCCTCGCCAGCTCGCTGTCTGCCCATCAGCCTGTCATTCACCTTGTCAGGGAAAGCTTCTCTTCATTTCACATCACCACTTACCTTATTCTCCAATAAATCCACTAAACATAACCAGATTTCTTGTGTCTGCTTCTGGGTGTACTTTTTCACCTGGATCTGACAGGCTGGTTTCTGACTTCCTGCTCGTGTGATACGCTTTCAATTTATAGTTCAGGCAGCATCTGTGGACGGTGCTGAGTGACAATGCTTTTCCTGGAACTCCTGAGCCCACATGGCCTTACGAATCACAGCGGGATGCCAGGTTTTCACACATCCAGCAGTGGCAGATGAAATGTTGTTATGCACCTTAAAACCTTTACATCTTAATTGATGTATTATTTATTTATTTATTCAACTCTGACAGGGTTTAGAACAATGAAGTGGGACTTTGCAGTACATACATTTCTACGGTTTTACATCTTTGGGTTTTCTTTGTTTCTTTCCTGACTTTTGGATTAAAAATGCTTTCATATGCTGTAGTAACCGTGGTTTCAGTACACACGAGGGACTGACCACAGTAAAAGGATCTATGCTGCTTCACCTTCTAAATCCTGCTTGGATTTTGTCCCATAAAAGTTCTGATCCATTCCAGGTCACTTCCTGTCTCATCCAGTCAGTCATAATTCCATCTGGAATAACGAGTTGAAATGAATTTTAATTTCCCAACCAGGGGCGTTTCTTGTATCTGGAAACATTGGGGGCTGAGCCCACACCCTCATAGAGGAAATTGTTGGAGCCTACATAGTTTTATTAAAGCATTCTTGTGCATTGTGACACCTTGTTCAAAGCCAAATAGTGCAGTGTGTACGACAAATTGTGTTTATTTTCAAACTTCAATGAGATCTTGTAGACAAAGTCTAAATTCTGTTTAGTTAAAAACTGTTGCGTGTCATTGATCTAGTTTAGTAACAATATTGATATTTGGTTTAGAGTAAGTACATTTTATTTATTTATCATGTATCACAGACATAGAATCACAAAGTGATTCACATAGATCAAAACAAAATAAAACAAAGATCTCAAAACTGAATTAGATTAACATTAGAAAAATAAAGTCAGAAAATTATAAAATTTCATAAACAGATGAAAGGTTAAAAATTTGAGTTAAAAATAATAAAATAAAAGGTTTAGGCAAAAGCAGCTTTAAATAAAAGGGTCTTTAGCTGTTGTTTAAAAGTGTCCAGACTGTCAACGCTGCGTGAGGATAAAGGAAGATCATTCCAGAGTCAGGGTGCAACAGTCTGGAAGGAGCGATCACCTCGACTTTTATATCTGGTCTTTGGAACTTCTAGAAGGTTCTGGTGGGTGGACCTGAGGGCTCGGGTTGGAGCATAAGGCTTTAACAGTTCAGTAATATAGGGAGGAGCTTGACCACGTAGAGCATTGAAAGTTCTAGTCAGGATTCTAACATTAACTCTAAAGTTAACAGGTAACCAGTGCAGAGACATCAGACTAGAAGTGATGTGTGCTCTTCTGTTTGCTCCAGTTAGGAGCCTCACTGCAGAGTTCTGGACCAACTGAAGGAGGTCAAGGGCTTTTTGTTAAAACATGTGAAGAGTGTGTTACAGTAATCTAGATGGGAGGAGATGAAGGTTCATGTTGTAACATCCAGCAATGGTCAGTTTTTAAGTACAGTTTGACCATTCAGTATCTGGTCAAAATGGAGACAGGAGACTGCATGTGTTCCCTTTAATCTGCCTGCCTTCATCCCTTCAGCTGGAGCTCAGAGCCTCTCTGCAGCTCTGAACACATGATAACGTATTGTCAACAATGATGTTCTCTCCTCAAAGTCCACCTTCCCTTATCATCCTACAGGATTCTTCATGAAATTTGGATTTATGAAACGTGCGGTGGCTTCTAGTACGCACGTTCCTCCACAGTCATCTGATAAGTCCCATCTGTGCGTACCCAGGTGCTCGTTCACAGTCATTTGCGGCTAACTGAGAAACTCCCTCAATTAACCATATTTGGTCAACTCAGCACGTTGAGGGGATTCCCTGTTTTTTTTTCAGAAACAATAAGAAAAACTTTATTGACAGCGAGATTGAGACACTGGCTGCCCAAGAGCAAAAAAAAAAAAAAAACAAAAAAAAAAGCAAGCAAGTTGCAGAGGTTATAAACGCGGTTGGAACAGAGGAGAGGTTCCCGTCAGAAATTTAAAAAATGAGTTTGATAAATTGTAGAGTAACGGGTTCTCATTTACAGTAAGGGAGTCATTCTGTTTGAAGTTACTTTCATCTGGAAATGTTGTCTGAGAGTGCAGCCTCAGCCTCTTCTGAGTTGTCATTCAGCCTGGTTGTGTGTATGGGAGCAGGAGGTGGTTCTGGGGGGTTCTCGTAAAATAAAGCATGAACTGGAACCGGATTCACGAGGTTTGTCTGTTGTGCTACAACGGGTCCCATATCACAGCATAGTAGAAGGATTTCTTCCTCATGGAGAGCGCGTTCCCATCCAGTGTGCATGCTCTGTTAAATCTTCAAATAACACAGATTAGTCATGATATGTCAGATTCCCGTCGGTCACACGTGTCTTTTATTGGTTTTAGCACCAATAATAAACAAAAGCTGTTTTTCCGCCGACATAACTGCTCTGGGTAAATATAATTTGTGGATGAGGAACACGCGTGGATCACTGAGACCTTCAGTACTGCTGTTCCCCCGTTCTACCCGTGGCCAGAGCTGTTCTGATATTGAAGAACGTGGGATACGTATTGTAACCCCAGATTCCATGAGTCTAGTCGCAGCCCTTAAGCTAGCTCCTATTGGAAGGATGATCTCAGCATCAGCTAATCATGAAGAGCTTAAATGTACGCCCACCAATGGTGGGCACCCCTGTGCGCTCACACGATACGTGCCACGCACGTAAGGGATTCGCCGCTCACAAAGCCTGTTTGTGCACTACAGAGATTCTTCCCTTGGGCAAGCGCTGTCGACCCAGCATCTTTCACACTGGCTGTGTGACGCCATTTCACTCTCTTACACATCATCAGGGCGGGATCCTTCTGAGACACTCAGGGCTCACTCAGCCAGAGGGATTTCCTCTTCTATGGCGCTCCACAGTGGTGTGTCGATGGGTTTGCGCCCTTACCGCTGTCGCTCGCACCAGAGAACTGGGAGCGACCCATGGAGGGCTGCGCTTGAAAGGGCGAGTGTGAAACAGCTGGAAGAGGCTGATCCGCACCGCGGAGTGTGGAGTCCAGAGTTAAAGGACGAGTGGGAGCCAGGCCCGTGCACGGGGACGACAAAGTGCCAGCAGATGGAGCTGCGCACTGTGTCGCCGCGCTTGGTCGTAACAGCGCCATGACATCCCGTGCCACCCAACGTTGTGGTTGAAGCGGAATGTGTTTGGCCTGGCTGGAAGCTAGGGCCGGTGCACAAATGGAGCGCACCCGTACAGCTGGCCGTGTAATATGACTGACTGCGGGAACATGCAGATGTGTCGCAGTGCTTGGTGTGGGGAACATGTGTGAGGATTTGGCAGAGGATTCTGTAGACGACTGTAGGATTTTGCTCTCTGTGATGTTTTTTGGGTTTTATTTCAAAACCAAAATCATTCACAGAGTTATTACAGTCATAAGCACACACATTCCCCCCAACGAGTCATATTCGTGGTTGCTTTCGGCGAGGTTCCTGCGACTGTGACTGCCAAGACGGTGTCTGCTGGCTCTTTCGAAACCATTGGCCGCCAACTCTCTGGTCCCGCTGAGGTGGAGCTGAAGCGGGAGGCCGGCTCTGTGGGGCGGGCGGTGCAGCTGGAACGGCCGGAATGCAAGGCTGACTGAGGGTGGACCAGGTCTCGCACCATGGCTGACAGTTCAGCTGTCTTCTGAGCCCTCTCGATGACGCTCCTAAGATGGGGACCAAACAGAACGTCAGAGGTGATGGGGCCTTCCAGCATCTCTCTGTGCAGGTAGTCAGGAATGGAGGGCAGGGCCTTGAGCCACAAGGCCCGCTGGATAAGGGTCTGCCAGGCAGCAATGCGAGCAGAACCGGTGAGTACAGCAGCGCACAGTTTGAGAATGGCATCAGCAGTTTTAGTAATGATGGTTTTTGACTCGTCAGGAGAGTCAAGCTCTTCCACCATTTTGGAAACGCCAAAGGCAAGAAGGGCGATGTTATTTCCTGCAGCGCTGGTCTGGAAGGCACACTGGTGTGCACAGTCGGTGAGCCGCATCAGCAGGTGGTTTTTGGCGCCAAACAGCGAGGCCAAGTCTGGCTCCAGTGGAGGAACGGAAGGCCAGTCTTGGTCGGAGAAGCCCTCGACCTTGGTAATGGGCGCACATGTGGGAATTGGCGCCTTGAGCTTAGCACGTTCGGAGAAGGCGGCGGAACAGCAGCTCATGGCAGCGGGGAAGCGTGGCCAGATGGGGTCTGGACAGCGCATCTGTGTTGCCCCGAAAATTCCTGCCAAATCATCTGCTTCAGGCGGAGCCAGTTCTGGCATGGCTAGCCCCTTGCGGACCGCAGCCGCGGAGATGATGGCAGGCAGCTCCTGGAGCAGTGCTCTAACTGCTGGCAGGGAGGAGCGAGAAGTCACTGGAGCAGAAGGACCCACTGAGCAAGCCTCGTCGACCTCCGTGTTGTCCAGGAGGGAAGAAGAGCTATGGCAGGCCAGGCAGGTCCTGGCGTCGCTGGACATGGTAGGTGAGTAGAATGCTTCTTGGATGATTGCTCTTTAAAGGAAGCTCTTAAGCTTGGCTTGAAGAGATAACGGAGGCGAACAGTGGAGTCGCTCCACTTATATACCCACAGGGGTGCCCACCATTGGTGGGCGTACATTTAAGCTCTTCATGATTGGCTGATGCTGAGATCATCCTTCCAATAGCAGCTAGCTTAAGGGCTAAAACTAGACGAAATAGAACATGTTCACGCACAAGTACAAGTTAGTGAATACCACAAACTGTGTACATTTGTGCCTCCGCACGAAAAATGCACAGATCTGTGCGTGAGTAAGGTTGATAAATGAGGCCCCTGGTGTGTTGATGGAATGAAGAGGTTAATCCGATGCTTCAGACCACATTATTATTATTATTATTATTATTATCTCCACTCACACATCAATCTGTGTGTTTCAGACTAAATGGTGTGGCTTTAATGTGCTCCATAACAAAGAGTCACAGTTAAACTGGTTCATGATGCCATTGCGAGGACGGCAGCTCAGTGGTTGATGTGCATCGTAGCGTTCACAAAAGGGCCGGAGTATGAATTACAGGGTTGTGGTGGTTAATCACTATCCTCTCAGCCAGTCTATTAATCAGTGTAATAATCTTTGTGGTTGGGCGACGTACTCGCGCTGACTGGCCATCCAGATGAAGAAATAAAGAGAAATGGGGTCAAGTTCAAGTCACAAGAGCTCATTTATTTATTGTTGCCTTGGCTTGGTGTTGGCTTCATTAATCAGCTTACATTCACGCATGAATTCAGCCTCACTCTGAGTATCACAAACACCCTTTCCTGTCTTTTTTCCTTCTCCAAGCAGAGCCCAACGAGTTCAAAGCCCTCCTGCTAGCAATGCAAAAAAATCGGCAGAATTTAAATAAGAAAACTTAGTTTGTGTGTTTTCCTGCTTTCTGCTGTAAATAAACCGGTGAAACAGCTCCAGCACGAAGAGCCTGAGCCAGCCCGTGAGCCGTTTCCTTGACCTGGAGCTACATGTATGAAAATAGCCGTGTTTATCATGTAACATGAGCTGAGCTGTGTGACAGGACGCCATCTGTGTTTATGGACGTTTCTGTGCATAATCATCCATACCAATCACGCTAAATTGGGCACAAAGTAGCAGACACACATTGTGACGAGTGAACGTCGATCAGTTTGATAAAGTAATGTAATGACTCCATGCTGCTGAGAGCTTCACAGCTGGCGCTCATTTTAAATCCCCCAGATGGGTTCACATGTGTCCCATTTACCAACTGCTGTCCTCTGAGTGTTTGAATTCCTTCCTTCAAACATGCACACCCCTACACACACACACACACACACACACACACACACACACACACACACACACACACACACACACACACACACACACACACACACACACACACACACACACACACACACACACACACACGTCTGACATGCTTGAGAAATGAGGAGTTTGTTAGAATCATTTCTTCTGCATCTTTATTAGAATCCGGGCTCTCTGTTTTGGCTTCAGGGCCACCTACACACACTCCGGGGAGTGCAGCTTCTGTTTTTAGCATCAAGAAAAGTTGCAGGTAACTTTCACTGAACCTCGGCGTTAATGAGCTGTGGCGTACAGGATGCTCTTTTAAGCACACTTTTAACTATGTGTGTGAGAGCTGCTTGAGTAAGTTTGCAAACTGAATAAACTGACGACTCATTGTGAAGATGTTAATAATGACAGCAGAGCTGCCGTTCTTCCTCAGCTCCAGCCTCCAACATGTGCAGCTGCTGCAGGAGTTCAGAGACCAGCAGAGAGGCCGACTTCCTGTTTTATTATTTATTTTACTCTTGTTTAGAGATGACACACAGGATGATGTGAAGGTGATTTCTGAGATAAGAAAACACAAATATTCTTTTTAATAAAATAAAACAAACAGAAGAAAGCCTCTAGTCATTAATGCGGGTAGGACTGAGAGGAGCCAAATGACAGAAAGGCTTGTTGAGAGGTTCTAGGTGGAAGTATGAAGCCCGGTGGGAAGCTGCAGCCGATCTAAAACCTGCTGCCTGTGGGCAAATGCAACAAGCTGTCAGTGCAAAAACACTGTGCTGCTACTTACTTCCTGTGAGCTTTTCAGCTCGTTCTTATAACTAATGCAGGAAATTCTGTTGGCAGAATAAATCTTAGGGTGAAATAGAAAAGTAAAACTTCTTTTAATTATATGAAAAAGTTAGAAAATGAAGTTATCATTTTAGTGTTTCCTACAGGAGGTAGAAACCAGGAACAGACATGAGCCTATTTTTTAAGACAGACCGTCGCGTCATTACAGAATGATGAATCCGAATTTGTGGGTCTCGTAAATGCGGCAAGGAGCAAAGGGGAAAGGTGATAAAACTCGATTCTGATGCGCTTAGCCTCGTAGTGATACTGCCGCATGAGCCCCTCGCCTCTGACGGCTGAATGCATGTCAGCCCCGCTAATCCCTTTGAAGTGACTGTGGTAGACCCCCCCGCAAAAGAGGGTGGTCGCGCTGTTGCGAGTCCCACATGCCAAAGACAGTGGCAAGTACGGGGTCAAAAGGTGAGCCACACTGGACTGGCTTGTGCGAGCAAAATCAACCAGTCGACAGGAGTTGGGCTGCAGGTCAAAAAAACTGTGGTCAGAAACAAGGGTCACACAAGGGTCACAGGGATAAGAGGACAGAACTGGGCGAAGGGTCAGGAGACTGACCCCACCTCTTTGCCCCACCCCTGGCTTGGAAAGATGAGATTGGAGGAGAACAGAGTGAAGACAAGCCCATCAGATTCAGAAGCCCTCTCGGGAACATTGGAGAGAAACTGAAGAATGCTGCAAAAGATGATGTAATGACCTGTGTTAAGAAGAATGCATGTAGTGAAAATGACACCAAATGTTTTGTGTTGAGCTACAAAGTGTGTATCTGGTAAATGACCCCTTGACCTTAAGCTGGTCCAGGAAGGGTATATAAGAACAGCTCTGAACAGCAGAGAGAGTTGGGGAGAGCGGACAGCAGCTGGGGCAGAGGACAAGAAGAGACAGAGCAGATTTGGAGGGGTCATCCCCCGTCCTGCTGGATGGGGGATGACAGGCAGTTTTTTGGAGAGAAGCAGAGCTAGAGGGCTTCGTTCTTGGGGAGATTCTGAGAAGACAGGAGCTAGTGTAAACTAACTCTTATTTAATCATTTTGAACTAATTCCTCCGTGGGGGATAGCAGTTGTTTTTTATTTACCCATTTTTGTATTTTTGATTTTGTAATAAACTTTTTTGAAAAAGAAACATAATCCTGATTCTTTCAGGTTTTCTCTAAAGCTTCACGTTTGGGGCCCTGGCCATAATTGCACAGAGGTAAGCATGTCGAAGATCGGTCTCTGAATTATCAGGACTTACTTTACAGTTTATAACAGAATAATATAAAGAAACCTTAAGATAAGGGAAGTTTTAACTTCCCCCTCCTTGCGAGTAACGAGTTGTCTTAAGGGCGATAAAAGCAAAATATTCGAGGTTATTTTGGCTCTGATTGCAGGTTGAAAAAGTCTCTAATCAGCTGGAAGGTTGGATTAATAAATAAATTGATAAACTTATGATAGCCTGATCAACTAGCATAAATCATTTTATAGTTACCAACCTCCCACATAAGCTGTTAGAGGCGCAATTAATTCCGGGTAATCCAAACAATTGCTGAGAGGCTTGGCTTGCCTCCAGACTTCTCTCTAGTATCTTAACCAAAAGGTAACGAGTTTAAAAGAAGTGTAGTACTCTGGGGCTGGCTATTCGTGCAAGTCATTTCACCTTTAAAATAAAAGACAAGATTCTAATTAGGTAGTCCAAACCCGGATCTAGTACAATTATACTCGTCGATACACCCCCGAACCCTGATGGATGCACCGTCTCATAAGTTCTAACGGAACTGGGTTTTAAAGGAACCGGTAAATGGGACGGGCACGCGACATGGCGCCTGCAACGTGGGGCTACGGAGTGAAGGTCTAAATATTAGATACCGGGCTATCCGACGTAGAACTGTCTTTTAGGCTGATAAAAGCTTGCGCGCTAAGGACCTATTAAGCTTATAACCTTGGAGTGAAAACCGCACCAGTTTCTCGAAAAAGAAAGAAATCTGGGAGAACGGACGATCAACTTAAAAAGGTATAAAGAAAATACGGCTTTCCGACGTAAGAAAAGCCAAGGATAAAAGCTAGGCAAAAAATAAAAAGGAATAAAGAGTAAGAATAAAGAATAAGACGTGAAAACGAATAAAAATAAAACAAATAATAAAAAAGAGAAACTTTCAACCAGCCATGGCAGATAGATCTTTAACGGTGAAACCGGAAAATGTTCTCCTTAATGTGAGATTTGTCACCGGAGAAATAGCGACATTTCAAGGTGAACCACAAAGCGTTTTGGCAGTATCCTGTAACCGGAGTTTTCATAACGAGGCCGGAACGGCTCAAGCCGCAGTGGAGCGCTGTCCGAATGCTGAAACTCAAGTAAAGAATAATCATGTATTTCCGTTAGTGGGTGATTTGGTGATTCTAGCAGAACAACAAAATGATCCTGTTTTTAATCAGATAGCGTGGTGTTGTTGGGAAAATCCAGCGAAACTCCCCACTGGCGAGCAGTATGAGATCCTTCTGGGATTGCTTGAGCAAATACCAACTGGACCGGAACCTTTAGTTCTCACTCCATTTGGAGTCGGGCAGTACCGATGTGATCAGGGAGCGATGTACTCTGCTATGGCGGAGTTCGTGGTTCAACGGGCTAATAGTAGAACAATTTACTTCTTATCTAGAAGCAAAAATGAGGCAATTCAAATGAGACAGGCGTTATGTAACCGACTGGGGATCACGGAGCTCCAAGCGGAAATGTACCGGAGACGAGCTGCAGTTGAAATGTCGGCCTCCTGGGATGAAGTCCAATCGGTTCCGACCGCGCCCCCTTTGTATCCAGCGCTCCGCGGGGAATTCCCTGTGAGCCCCGGTTCCGAGAGCGGATTTCCTCCACCCCCACCGAACCCGCCTGACGCGGTTCGGCCGGCGCAGTGGAACCCGTTTCTACATGTACAAACCCCTTCTCAGGTGCCCATGAGAGGAGCGGAGAGATCGCCCACTGAACAGCATGTTGCTGCGTGGGACAAAGACGAGACTCAGAGACGGTCAGGGGCTGAAAGGACTCCAAACCCAATTCCTTTTCCCCCGTTAGAACCGCATAGTCCCGCGGCTCCTCCGAATCATGTTACGATAGGTCAAGAACCGGTGATAATTTTGTCAGGCGAGAAAATAGATGCGGAGATCCGAGAAGAAGATGTGTTGATCTTTCTGAAAGATCCACAAAGTTCTGCCAGTACTACGTCCTCTTTAAGTTCTCTGAGGAGACTTTTAGGGGCAGAAAGCAGAAGTTCTATGATCCCGCTGGTAGATCATAATTACGAAGCAGGAGAAATTACTACTCTCTTAGACAAGCAATTAGGGAATCTGGAAGGTCGTGTCAGCGCGATTTCCATAATTAACGTAGACCCTCATAATCCCGACATCTCTTTTCACCAAGCTTGGGAGCGGGTGGTGTCAGAAGCCTTGGATTTAGGAGCGCGACGGCTAGTGTTTAAGCTTAATAACAAACCCCAGGTGTGTCGGATAACTGAAGCATATGGTGCAGGTTTGGTGATTTATTCCGAAGCCTCTAGCAGGTTAGGAGACATCCCGGTCGTAATTTTAGTGGATAAGTCAGCCTTGCCGCGAGTAGAGAAGAAAGTCAAACATTGGTTTGAGGCCAGAGACAGAAGGAGCGAGAGTGAGGCTGAATCGGAGGAAGAACAGGGTTCCCAACTGGTGGTGCGTGGCACACCCAAAGGGACGCTCAGGTCAGAATGCGGATCCCAACAAAAATGCAGCACTCGGATCCCTGGAGGCAAAACACCTGAAAAAGTGAGTTGGTTATCCCCAGTTACAGCCCATGAGCAAGGTGAGAACAGAGAAAATGTAGAGCAACAACCCCAGAGAGCAGAAAAAGGAGATGAGACAAATCCTATGGTTTATGGCATTAGAGGACTAAATAAGAAAAGCCGTCCAGTACAGATGAAATATTATGACCCTCAGGCACCTCCTAACATAGGCCCAGTTAGACCGGTTCCAGAACCAGGACGAGGCCAGTTTGCAATTAATACAGAGGGAGACCAGAATTATGCAGGAGAAGTAGCAGAAAATCCTTTTCCAGACTGGTACCCTGTAGATGGCTTCACGGCTTCAGCAATTCAAGCAGCAAAAAGTAGGGAAGAAGTCATGTTGCAACCAGGATGGGGGCAACCTTTTAAGCATGCTTATTTAGGCCAAGGATATGATTTTTATCGAGGTGGATGTATGGCTAGAGATTCGGCAGTGAAAACTCACTGCTACTCGCCGTGCAGCCCCTCCCAACCTTTGGATGTAAACCGAAGCACTCCGCAGGGAGGACAGCTTAATCCAATGCCTAAAGAGAGAATCCTAGAACAGGAATATTCCCCATATTGGCAAACTGCTCAGGAACAGTCAAGAGTAAGCTTAGGACATTTTGATCATACCATTCTGCCACAAAGAGCATCGGGTGAGACAGACGCTGGGTATGTACAGCGGCTTCAGGATCGAGGTATGACGATTGAACAACTTTCGAGTCCAGAAATTTCTCAGGTTATAGCATTAAAGAACGATCTGCGTTTAACCCCAGGAGCCTCGTTGATGTCCCTGGCGGAGAGTTCTCCCAGAGGGATTGGTGAGGATTATGGGGAACGACGGAGGAAAGCTTTAAGCTCTGAAATCAGTACAGGAAAAGTTACATTAGCTGGGTGTTTGGGAACAATCGCAGGGCTTTCCCAAGTACAGCAGGAAAAACTTTTAGCTGATCTGCCCGGGGGATTAATGATGGCTGCGATGTGGCCTAATCTCTCCCCTGCAGAAAAAATCAGACAAGCGCAGGCGTGGGATCGCACAAGGGAATTTAAGCAGTCAAAAAACGAATTAGGACGGCAGGCCGGAAACAGATTGAAAGGTCAGATACCATCCCCTCTGCCCCCTCCACACCAAGGGGAGCAAGGGAGCCAATCAGTGAGTTCTCAACCGAGGCAACTCCCACCCAGAACAGAACCGAATCAGAACCAGAGAACCAGGGGCCAAATGGACCCAAATGCAAGGCCGTTTTTCATGGGACCCCCCGGCTGCCCTGTGGCTCGACCCAGGAGAGCGAATCCGGAGGAGTGGGCCCGGATGACCAGAGAACAGAAGGAGAAATTGATCCAATCAATCAAAGATTGGGACGCGAAATACCACGATCAGAGAAGACCGCCACCACAAAAGTAGAAATAATTGAGGCGCTCTCATCTCATACGCATTGGGATGGGGAGTGGCTTAAAGTAAAATACGAAAATACAAAATACATTTTAGATACCGGGGCATTAATATCAGTAAAGCGTGAAAATAATCCGATGGAACAAATAGGATACAAGAATGTGATACTCGCAGACGGCTCTGTACGTAACATGGCAGTTCATAAAGACGAACAGGGAATTCTTTACATAAAAGGTGCAGAAAACTTAATTAGTTTAAAGGATTTAGTTAAAATAACGAAAGACCCAGCACTGCATGTGAGTTTTTTAGGTGAATTAGATATGGATAGTCTCATTAAAGAACAACTGGAGAAGACTAGTTTGGACCCGCACAAACTCAGAGAAATAATCCAAAAAGGTAATTGGGCTACACACAAAAATGATTGTGGCAGAGTAAAAGAACAATGCATTATTAAAGGAGCGATGCCTGCCAGGGAAAAACAGTATCCGATCAGAGAAGGAAGAGATGAGATCAGATGTACTCTCGCTGAGCTTAAAGAAAAAGGGATAATCGAAGAGAAAGATACATTATCCACCTGTCTTCCCATTCAAGCTGTTCCTAAACCTGATGGCACCTACAGACTGGTACACAATTTAAAAGGTTTAAATAGAGTGACTCCGCACGACGTGCGTAAAACTTTTGACCCATACATGCAGCTCCGAACCATGCCTATTAAAAAATATAAAACATGCATCGATTTGGCTAACGGTTTTTGGTCTGTACCTTTAGCGCAAGAAAGTCGAGCTAAAACTGGATTTACATTTGAAGGGAAACATTATGAATGGTGCGTTTTACCGATGGGATGGGTAAACGCGGCGAATAAATTTCAAGGTGTCGTACAGTCATATCTGGAAGGTTTACCTGTCGTTCAATATATTGATGATATATTTTTCACGCATGATTGTGAAAGTGAACACCTGAAAACTTTGGACGAGGTGGTGACCAGACTGACATGTTCAGGATTCAAACTCAACTTGAAGAAAAGCCAGCTAGGACGCACAAAAGTTACGTTCCTAGGTTTTGAGGTGTCAGATTCAGTGGCGGTACCTTTCACCTATCTACAGAACATAACACCCCCGCATGACTTACTGACGCTGGAAGGTGTAATCGGACAGCTTCAGTACATTTCCAGCAACGTCCGTGCTTTTCGAAACATCATTGATCCCATAATGTCACTTAAAAAAGGTCTCAGAACCAAAGTGGGTCAGAAACTGGTGACGCACAACCGCAAACTGAGCTCACAGGAGCTTGAGACTTATCAAGCAGTGATGGTTAAAATAGGTGCTAATCTAGTGAATCTTTCAAATAGAGAGCATCATGAACCGTTAGCTGTAAGAGTGATTGTAGGACAGGATTTCACAGAGTGTTTATTTCAGAACTATGACAGCAAGAGTCTGATAACATGTAAAGGCTATAAACTCGCAACAGCGCTAGTGACGTATGCCCCAAACAACTAAACTAACAAAAAGCCATAATCCATGTAAAGAAAATTGAAACTGGCAAACTGGACGGACGCGGAGACCATGGAGCTTTTGGCCGTGCGAGCGGACGAACAGATTAGTCGCTGTTTTACGGAGACGGTGAGAGACAGCCAGCTGTTCGACAGAGTGGTGAAAACACTGGCTGAGCGGGGCGTCAAGCGGGACAAAAAGCAGGTCACATCAAAGCTAAAGGTCCTGAAAAAGAAATTGCATCAGTCTGACGTTTCTTCCGTCTGACGCTGAATGTGCGACCCTGTACGTCACATGTGTGTGTGTGAGTGTTTGTGTGTGTGTGTGTGTGTGTGGGGGGGGGGGGTGACCTCCCTATATCCCGAGAGGTAACTGATGGCAGTTTATTCTAGCTTCAGCTTTGCTACTAAAAATGCCAAAATCCTCCCCAGGGAGCCGCAGCAAATCAGTTTTGCAAACGCTATGGTCCTGTAAAAACAGCTAAGAATACGTCGGGCTCTGGTGCATCATGATCTCTTTCTCTGGTAGCTGCTCCAGCCATGGATTTTATCAATATGTTTATCAATAACCCATTACCTATAGTGAAGATAGAAGGAGACAATGAACAACAAGTCAAACAGTTATAACTGTGGCATGATGCCGAAGCAGATGCCCCGAACATCTGTTCACAGACCTTATTTATAGAGAGGAAGATAAGAAAGGAGACGTGAGGTCATTGTGTGAGAGAGGGAGAGTCAGTGTGTGTGTATGAATACAAGAATGTGTGTGTGTGTGTGTGTGTGTGTGGGACAAGAATGTGTGTGTGTGTGTGTGTGTATGTGTGTGTGTGTGTGTGTGTGTGTGTGTGTGTGTGTGTGAGCATGCAGAGAGGCGTACAGCAATACATTACATCCAGTTGATTTAGTCCATGATCAGGAATTAATAAACATAGATTTTTCCATATTATTCCCTCCTGTTTATCTGAATAGGATAATCCAACAGAAGGAAGCAACAAAACAAAACACAACCAAATAAGGAAAAATAAAAAGTTAAATAATAAGAAATCTCATCCACTTCCATATCTTGCCACCACTAACTATGAAAGCTACATCAATCACAAAAATCAAATAATAGAAGAGGGGTAAACTAGGAAAGGTGATCATCTCAGTAGTCATAAGGGCCAACAAGTTACAAATCAATTAACTCAAGACAAAAGCAAAACACAATTGATAAGCATCAAAACAAGAAAAATAATAAGTAAGGTAACAAACACCACTATCAGATATAAAAGGTTCAGCATTAACACGATGAGGTAGGAACACAGCATGAGGTGCTGCAAGCATTGATAATGCGGATTACACTCTCAATCCTGTTAACTTGTCCAAAGAATCAATCCATACAAAGTCCAATACAAAAATCAGCAAAATAATAAGAACAAAAAGGTAATAAACACTATAAGGCAAACACAACTGACGATAATACCTTACAGCAGTTCACAGATAGAAAATGGAATCAGCTAAATCAACACAATTATAACCTTAAGAAAAGCTATTTCATACATATTGAAATGAATTTACTGTGATGCACAATTCTACAACTCTATGGCAGTTCCTGTAAGGAGATTGGGAAGGGTTAGCAAAACCATATAATACACAGCAAACATCAGTTTGGTGTATTGAAACATCAGGTGAATTTAAATCAAAGCTCCAAGTTGCAGATGAATTTTCAGTGAAGGAGGAAAAATGAGGGTGTAATATTAATTTATGCAGCTCTAACCATGGCAGAGCTGAGGCAAACCAGGCGTTCATCATCAAAGGACTTGTCCGTGGACTGAGGGTCCCAGTTGGAGAATAGGTTTGAAAGTCAGAGTCCTCTTCCGTTGATCAGGATGGTTTCAGTCTTACACTGATAAGTATCTTGATGTCCAGGTCAGGAGCGTAATAACGTAGTTCGGAACATGAAGCGCAAAGTTCAACTTCTCAATAGGAAGACTTCAGGGTCCTTCCGTGGTGTATTGAGGCGGTTGTCCAATTGTCAGGGAGCTGATCTTGTCCCCGAAAAGGTCCTACAGGTCCTTGACCGTGAAACCGGTCTGGAAATTTGGGTGCAGGTGCTTGAGGTAGTTGATCCTTTTCCAGCGTCTCTTCTTTGCTGTGTCCTGTTGTAGTTGTGTCCAAGGGGTCTTCAGCCGAGGTGGATGCAGGTTACGTTGTCCTGTAGGTGGGCTCAGGGGGAGCCCCAATCTGTCGTTTCAGTTCCAGTTCTAGTACCCCCTCAAATGCTGCTGTCTCAGTTGTTCCATTAGGTGCTGAGAGACGGCCCAAGTGCAGGGCCATGAGTACAGCCACCAACATCAACAATGTGGTGAACCCAGCAAGCTCGAAGCAGTTCTTTATCTTATCTTATCTTGATCTTATCTTCACCTGGTTTGAGAGACGGCACCCTAGTGGTGGACCACCCCTTTGTAGCCCGGATGTCGTTGCCGCCCTAGTGGCGGGTGGTTGGTAAGTTTGCAAAGGGATTGATGAATCCAAGATGGTCTCTCAGCAATCTTCACAGCAGTGGGAGTAATGAGGAGTACTTCGAATGGACCTCTGGCTGCCCCATCTGTTTCGCTTCAGTACCTTCATCAGAACCCAATTTCCCGGTTTCACGACCTGTGGTGAAAAAGCACAAGAAAATTCTGGGAGATCACTGTTGATTTTGAATTTTCAGCAACAATCATCTAATATTTAAGTGTAGTAATGCAAGGAAATTGTTATCACCCCCCCCCCCCCCCCCTGTTGAGGCATGAGGCAACTCAGGGCTCACCAGAAACAAAACAAAACAAAAAAAGGGTCCGATACTGGCAAGCTCGCGCTAACCCGATGTTAAAAGCGGACCTCACATACATGTGAAAAAAAAAATTAACACAAACACCCATTCCCAACGAACTTGCAATTACTAGATCACGTCAGCAGGGGGCAGAGTTGTGCAACACAGTGTGTATAAATGGTAAATGGCCTGTATTTGAACTAGCGCCTTCTAGAGTCATGGAATCCCCCAAGGTGCTTTACAACACAACCAGTCATTCACCCATTCACACACACATTCACACACTGGTGGGGATGAGCTACGATGTAGCCACAGCTGCCCTGGGGCGCACTGACAGAGGCGAGGCCGCCGAGTGCTGGCGCCACCGGTCCCTCCGACCACCACCAGCAAGCAAGGTGGGTTAAGTGTCTTGCCCAAGGACACAACGACAGCGACAGACTGAGCGGGGCTCGAACCTGCAACCTTCTGATTACGGGGCGAGCACTAAACTCCTGTGCCACCGTCGCCCCATTACATTGTATTAAAAAAAAACAAGCCCCAAACAACTAAACTAACAAAAAGCCATAATCCATGTAAAGAAAATTGAAAATAAACACAAAAACTGATTTACATCACCTAGGAGTAATGGGAGAAACAGTAGTAAAAGAGCTGTAGTAAAATGTGAAATCCAGTGAAATCAAAAGCATCAACCCATCTGGGAAAAAAGAGGGAGAGCTTGTCAGCTTCCCCAACTAATAACAAAACAAAAAAATCATAGAGTCTACGTGTTCATTTTCATTATGCCAGAAACTTCCAGCTCTAGTGACTTCACAGTTGAATCTCTGTGCTTCCAACACAGGAATCAACTAACAACGATACCAGTCCTAATTATAAAAATAACATTTCAAATCCACATAGACGCAGTAAGGTAAGGTCACTTCAGAGCACATCAACAACGTGCAATGTCACTCAATAATGCTGCTCAAATAATGTGTAAACATTGTCAACAGGAGATAAATACTGCTAATTTTTTTCTTTTTTATTTCATTCAAAATAAAAACAAATAAAATATATAAACAATAAGAAATACATAACAAAAAAATCAAATTTGAACTAAAAGGAGCAGAATGAAGAAAAACAGCTTATAATTTCTACCCCCTTTTCCAGAAGAAATAATCAATTTATATACAATTTCCATTTGTCAGACACACATACAGATTCAGTTTTAACTTTTTCCTGTTCTAAATTCCAGTGTGATTATGATCATTGATTTAATTTACATTTTCATAATTATTTAGTACACTCAATTTGGTACATTTTATGAATATATTAAATGACAGTTTTTTTTATTTCCCTTCTAAGGTTATTCCATAATTTAACACCATTTACAGATATATTCCATTCCTTAATGTTAGTTCTAAATCTAGGTTTTGTAAACACATCAGTTTCTTTCAGCATGTAATTACTAGTTCTCTTTTCAGATATCCCGTGAATGTTTGTTGACAGAGTACCTAAATGGGCTTTATACTTGGTTTGTAAGATGTTCCGGTCTTTTAAATCATGAAATTTCAGTAATTTATATTTAATAAACAACAGGTTTGATGGATCTCTACAGGCACTATAACTGATGATTCTCAGAGCTCTTTTCTGTTGTGTGTAGTTTTTGTATGTTGCTCCCCAGATTTCTACACAACAAGTCAAGTATGGAACAACCAGTGAATTGTACAATGCCAACAAACCAGAATTAGTCAGTAAAAACTTGACTCTATGTAAAACTCCTAAGGATTTGGCGATTTTACCTTTTATGTAACTAATATGGGATTTCCATGACAAGTCTTCATCAATAAGAACTCCAAGAAATTTAGTTTCTTTAACTCTTTGAATTGCAATCCCATCTATTTCCAAAGTCACATCACTCTTCTTTTTATCATTAAACAGTATAACATTTGTTTTATTAAGATTCAGTGTCAATCTATTTATATCAAACTGGTTTTTAATTTTAATCAGTTCATCATTTATCACTTTAGCCACCTCCTCAGTATTTGATCCTGAGTAAAACAGTGTTGTATCGTCTGCAAATAGAATGGTACCGAGTGTCTTACATACATTTACCAAGTCATTAATAAACAAAATGAAGTTTTGGTCCGAGGACTGACCCTTGTGGCACTCCACAATTAATTTCACATAGTTTTGATTTATGGTCCTTTATCTGAACAAACTGTTTCCTTTTTTCTAAATAAGTTTTAACCCATTGATGAGCCACACCTCTTATTCCATACTGACTTAATTTTCGAAGTAACCTTGAGTGATCAATGATGTCAAATGCTTTTTTCAAATCAATGAAAACACTAACAAAGTCATTTTTATTGTCAATTGCTGTTGATATTTTATCCGTTAATTCCACCATTGCCATTGCTGTGGACTGTTTAGTTCTAAACCCATGCTGTTCATTGTTTAAATTAGAGCTGCACAAGTGAATTAGGACGGCAGATTTATCCAAACAAAACAAAACTCAGTACGTTAAATTGAACAAAAGATTTTCCTAAGAAAAATAAAAATCATTTGTCACATAGAGACAGTGAAAGATCAAAATTAAACCAATTGATGTTGTTATTAGATACACACAACCCTAAAGGTGTTTGGAAAGATGGTAACCGTTTCAGGAAGGGAAAAGATGTTCTAAACAAAAGAAAAGAACAAATAAAGAAATAATTCAAAATAATAAAAAATAATTAAAAAAAAAATAAAAAAGTGTACTCCTTATAAAAATTGTCATACTACAGCAAACTAGAAAGTGCTTGGGGAAGAACCCTAAGTAGCTAAAGGGTCAAGCAGAGGAGTCTAACTAAATGTGATAATGAACAACTAAAGGATTTATACTCAGAAAACAACAAAAAATAATCAAAAATAAAAGACTGACAAACGTAAAAACTACTAGATTTATATGTAATCAGTTCATTCTCATATTAATGTGACCATCACATAGCAGTTGTCATGTCATCGTGCTACTGAGCAAATCTAAGGGTCATTTAGAGCAAGAGTCATCTTATAAAGCTTGTCTAGCAATGACAAACAATGATGATGAGTCAAGGGCGAGAGCTGCTCTCTCTTTGTTGAACTTGAAAAGTAATAATAAAGTGGGAGCGGGCTAGATACAAAGCAGGGGCAAAGTAAAGATTTAACAAAAATAACAGGAAATATTCACTAACCTACACAGCAGGAGTTCAATATTAATCACATAAACAGTTAATCTAGTTTAGAAATGGATAGATAACACAAGTCAGAGGACTTTTCATAACTTAAAAGAACTAGATACTTTAAATATTCAGTTAATGTAACATCTTCATAAAACATTACTCATCACAAAGTAGACGTTACTGAAATCATGAGCACAAAATCAAATCGAGGTAACTTCAGTCATAAATGGGGAGGTTTGTTTATAAGCCTTATCTATAAGGGAATTTCCAAAGTTGTGAATGTATTAAACACACGGTTCTTGAAGGAGTCTGACCTTTAAGAAGTCACATGATAACAGCAAACTAGATAAACCATTATATCTAGAAATCTCAAATGAATAGCGTTTATAAAGATATTGGATAGTCTCTAATGATATTAGGTTAATGATAGTATTTAAGAATCTGCTTGAGGCAAGCAAACCAGAACTAGGCTCAAGATACAATAATGTTAAAAAAAACCACAACCACTACTTTGGCAGGGTCAGGACGTCATGCATTAATCTCTAACTTCCTAAGGATAAGGTGATTTAGGGTCAAAACAAAACATTTAACCGTCACTCCTACCTGAGACATTTCATGACAGGCCGTATGATCTCCAATCAGGGCACCTTGTACATCCTGCTTGAATATTATTTTGATTTACTGTCATGGTCAAGGTGTCATTTGTGGTCGGCAGACGCAATAGCATCAGACAGTTGGCAGATTGTCAAAAGCAATCAACTAATTAAACTGCTCGCAGAAGTGTCAGGTCACACTCTGTGTGTGGATAGGTCAGAGCAACTGGCAGACCGCAGCCATCTCCTTCTGTTTAATTTCATATAAGGAATCAGTGATGTCTTCATTTTAGGGCATGTGGCCAAGAGAAGTGCCACAATTACACTCAGTCACGTTATAAAAGGAAAAAACAATTGAGTCTACTACGAAACAGCCAAATCGCTTATTTATCATCTAAATCCTATTTAAAATAAATTTAGAGTTGTAACAAAGATTCTTAACTTTATCATGTTTTATGAAATCTAAATGATGGAAGTGGGTGATTTCATACCCACGCATGCATGGGGAAAACACACAACTCTACGCAGAAAGGCCGCAGCCGAGTTTCGACCCTGCGACCTCCGTGCTGCGAGGCAACAGTGCTAACAACTGCGCCACCATGCAGCATTAACGTAATCTCTACTGATTTAGGAAACATGGCCCGATGTTTACATCTCAAAGAGAACAGAGAACCTCAGATCAGCTGTCCAACTGCTCCACACTTATTTTCAAGTGTGCAAACCTCATTTTTAATTGAAAACATTTACTTTTCTTTGTTTGATATTTTCATTCAGCAATTATTTCCCAAAACCTTCCTGATTTTTGCTTCAGCCTCTTGGCTGATAGAATATTGTCTGTTACAATAAGTATGTCTTTCTGAAACGACCTTGCAGTTTTAACCCAGACACAGAGGAGATTTTAATCCTATGTCAAAGCATTTAAAAGTTCATATGCAGAGAATACATGAAGAATTGAAGGAACTAATACTTAATAAATGCAAATTCCCTACAGCAGCTTTATTGTGCTGTCTCATTTAATTTCACTGCCAGACAATTTCTCCCCTTGTTCTGATCACAGTGTCCGCTAATCTGAGATCTGAACAAGTTTATTCATTTTGACAGACACCAGAAAGATTCAATTGATGATATTTTTAAAGTGTTTAAAATGCAGTTTGGAATTCAACAGGTACTGCACACCAGTTCATGTCCACCCGGGTGTGACTGTCATCAGCTGAACTCCTTTGTCTTGGTTTAAACGTCAGAAACAAAGATTTAAAAACAAAATAAGGAGATAAAATGCAATTTGACAACAGTCATTAGTTTAAATTGGTCTGGAATTACTGTTTGACCAAACATACAATCTTAGCTTTCCCTTTTTTTTTATTTGGGCACAAGTACTGATAAGACTGTTAATGTCTCAAATTGAGGGATTCCAGTAAAACTCTTTCCCTTTCAGCCACTAAAAGTGACACAGTTTTTATTTCAAATTATTTCAATCACCAGATACCAGAAATTAAATATTTGGGTCGTGTTCAACCTTTTGACGCACGAATTATGAAACCTTCAACCTCAATCATTTAACAATTATTCTCATTCAACTTTGTGTGTGAATGAAACAAATTTCAACAAATATTGTTTGTAACACCTAATAATATGCAAATCATTTATTGCATGTTCACCTCGGTGGATGGCGTGCATTTTGAACAGGAAGTATGTTGACTGGACTTACTGAAATCCACATAGAGGGTCTCAATGCAGTAAGGTACAGCTGTGCTTAATAGCAAAAAAAAAAAAAAAAAAAAAAAAAGTAAATTACAATTTTGAGAAGCTGTTCAAATTATATTTTCCATTTTCATTTTCTAGTTATAACCTTCAGGCCTCAATTGATAAGACCTTATTAGCTCAGAGCACAGCTGCGGATGTTTTGGTTTTCAGGCAGACCTTGCCTCCTCTCTGCTCACAGTTTCAACCCTTTATTTCTCTCCACCGCCTTGTACTTCCTTCCTGCTCTATCCCTGAAAAGTATTAGTGACTTCTGCCTGCCTGTGTGGGACCTTGCCTGTACCTCACCTAGACATTAGATTTTGGATTCATGAACTTCTGTTGGGCTGTACTAATTGTCTGTGTCATTCTGAGGAGAGGAGTTGAAATCAGCAGACAGAAGAGGAGTTCCCATAGCTGGCACCAAGACAGGCCCCCCACCCCCGTCTCCAGTTTTCCTAACAGCAGAACTTTCTACTCTTCCCTTATTCCCCCACATTCTAAATAAAAATCTTCTTTAAACGTTTAACTGCTGTGTTTTGGCTGAATTTCCCAGTCTTCAGGTTATATCCATTACAGGCTAACATAGTTTCAGGGACACGTTGTATTCATAGACACATCACAGCATTGTTAGTCACATGCATGCTACTGAGTCATTGACCCACCACACCAGCACGAGGTGTTCTGAGATGAGGCAAGAACCCAGAATGGAAGCTTAGTGTGGTTTGATTCAAGCACTCAGGATTATCCAGAGGTCTGAGAACCCTCTGAGCTCTCTTGTGTCCATACTTCTGTCAGCTGTTATTGGGGACGTGCCTGTGCACGCACCAGCATCTCGCCTCACTCATGGACCCGGCTCTAAATCTCCGGAAGGACCTACATTTATAGAAAATCCATTTGTAAGCCTTCATCCAGGCAGCTTTAAAAAAGGCAGAAAAGAAAATGCAGGCTGAGATTTGTTGGCTGTAATCCGCTCGAACCGCTTGCTTTCATCAGTACTTTTAAAGTGACCGTAAGATCCGCTGTCAGTCCTTCTTGTGCAATCAGAGTTCTGAAGTGTAATTTTCTCAGCCATGTATGTGCTGCTGCTGCTCTTACGCCTGCTGAGTCATAAAGAGCCTTTCATGTTGCAGACGAGCCTGTGGACAGCAAACGCTCAAATTACTGGAACTTCTGATAAAAGTGGTCGGACCATTAAGAAGCATGAAATTGCAGCCAGGTGCAGATTTACTACTAAGTGCCTGAACACAAGTGATTGATGGAAAGTATACACTCCACCAAAGAAAACAGTAAATGACTTCAGTTCAAACTCAGCCTGACAAACAGGAGCTGCAGAAGAACTACAGATTGTATTGTTGTAATAGCTGTTGAGTGTGTGTGTGTGTGTGTGTGTGTGTGTGTGTGTGTGTGTGTGTGTGTGTGTGTGTGTGTGTGTGAAGAATAGGGTTAGAAGTTGACAGTTTACTGGTGGACGATATTATGTGTCAGGGCTCAGTCTCAGACACTTGTGATAACTAGTTTACCAGGTGAGCCCAATCCAAGATGGATGTTCCACGCTATTAAGCAGGCCGTCATTCTCAAGCAATGCCTGAAGTGGGAAACAGTTGAAAGCCTTGAACAAGGCAAGAACACCTCAGGGGAAAACAAATGATGTTGGTGTGCGGAAGAAATACAGTCTCAACAGAATCTGACGTTTTTTAGACAAATTATGAAATGATGAATTTTGTTTTTTTGACACCAGCAAAAATACCATCTGGAAAAATTACACTGCATAAGTTCAAATGAAAAGTATCAGCTGCAAAGATTGAGCTCCTGGTCACCCAAGCCAACGTAATTAGCCAATCAAATGGCCACGTGACACCAGTGAGGTGCCGGCTCGATCGACTGACGATTGCTTTGGCTTGGGTCACCAGGAGGTCACCTCATTTGTTGTTGGATTGCTGATGTTGAATTTCTGCAGTTGAAGATTTATGGATACATTTTTTGATGTAAGTAAAAAAAAATCCAATACATAATTCACAGAATAAAATTTTTACCCAATAAAAACAATGTCTACAAAACCCCATATTCTGGTCAGACTGTATTTTTTCCATATCAAATTACTAGAATGTTCTTACAATACCCAGACTAGGGTTGGGCGATGGGACAGATTATTTGACATCGGTGATGGGCTGAGCCGTAACGATTATTTTTACAAGAGGCGATTATTTCATTTATTTATTTGTTTGCCTGTGAGTAAGTTTGTTAATGACAATTCAATTCTGTTTATTTATATAGCGCCAAATCAGGACAAGAGTCGTCGCAAGGCCTTTTACACAGTAAACTTTCCAATACAGACCAGGGGCCTCATTTATCAA
>NC_091754.1:37631904-37736904 GCF_043380555.1 Nothobranchius furzeri
GAAAATAACGGCATGATATCAAACCACAATTCCAGTCTTTAAAAGCCTTCATTAATATGGATTAGGTTAATCAGAACTGGTGCAGTTGTGCATCAGACCCTCAGGAGACGTCATTCCTCACACTTTCTTTATTTTGCTATTTTATTTAGATATTTTGGGTGTTTGTTCTGTAATGAAACTGTAAAATAATTCAAGCACTGTCAGGTGTTTCCTTTTGTCAGACTGAGACTGACTGCTTGAGCGGTTTTCTCATCCCTGCCCTGCAGAGAGCAGCTGCACACAATGAGACGACGACAGGAAAAAAATCAACAATTTATTCTATTTTATTATTAAATTATACATCTATACATTAGATCCTTAATAAAACTGCAGCTATACAAATCATTAAGAAGTGACCACGTTATATAACCTAAACACTCAGAGGTATGTATTCATTTCATGTTACAGGAAATCTGCACACTATCATATTTTGAGGCGAGCTTGCAGGACATGCACAGGAAGGACCCTTTGTCTCTACTCATCATGCTTGTCTCCTGTGTCTTCAGCCATCAAGGAGCTCCAGTCCATCAGTGCATCGGTCCAAAGCTCAGACCCCTCCCCCACGCCCCTGGAAGAAGAACAAAGTTTGCTCCAGGATGCTGAGACAGCAGAAGCCACTGGCCGGGCTCGTCTTTGGGCTTTACCTTCATGTACCTGTTGGCTGCGCATGGCTGATGTTGACAGAAAGCAGAAGGAGGGCGAGACAAGCCAAACTGGATTGTTTTCACCATTTTCCTCTGACATCGCCCGCGCTTAAACATTTTCTGATGCGTCTAGGGACCAGATGCAGTTTGGATTTTTCTCAACTGGTGAACGATCCCTAAAAAGATTTGGCTTGAGAAACCCAGAACCAGCGGCGCAGCTCACACGGAGGATAAACAGCCTGTCAGGTAGCAGATTAGTCTGATTTGTTTCTGGAGGTTGCACAAAGCCCAGCGTTGCTGGTTTGTTCTCTGGAAAAACAAGCCCGACAGTCTTAGAAAGGCAGCAGTGATTCCACCCTAATGCCCCCTCCCCACCCGAACATGTGATGTAGCAGATAGGTAATCCAGTTCCTGCGTCTCTGCTGCACCTGGGGCTCCCGGTGTGAGCCGCCCTGCTGCCTGAACACCAGCACCAGCTCCTGCAGAGCGTTCTGTTTGTTCGTGGCTCGTCACACGTGTTTCCATATTAACACAACATCTATTATCTCTGAAACTCCAGGTATTCCAGGTGTTTACGTCCTCACAGACAAACCCGCAGACACGAATGAAGCCTCATTTATCAAACGGCTTGACGCACGGTGTGTAAGTGTGTGTGTCACCGTTTCCATACATAGACTGGGATTCATTAGTGTTACTGAGCACGGAAGTTTGGACATCCAGAAGCACTCCAGACAACAGGAAAGCAGCTAATTACAGTGAGATGTATACAAGGGTGTTTCTCCCTGCTCACTGAAGCAGCTGAACGTTCCATCGGGTTCCTCATCACCTCCACATGAACACCCAACATGGCATTGTTCTATTGACGTCCAGGTGTGAAGGTCACATGACCACCGAGGCTGCTTCATGGTGGATTGGAACAGCCTCATAAACAAACTGCGATCAGAACCGGCGTTGACCTCTTCAGGTCCGTTGGACCGGACTGACTGGCATTGTGAGTCATGGCTGAGCACTGGTCCCCAGCCAGGTGCCTAGAACAGGTAAGGGTTTTTGGTTTACTGGTGGTGGTGGTGGTGCCCCTAACCTTCTCCTAATGACCCCGAGAAGACCTCTCATGCATGTGTTGCTCCCAGGATGGATAACTAAAACTTTCAGGCAGCGTGGTCAGACTCCTGGCACGCACATAAAAGTGTGAGGTTTCCCCACCCTGTTACCATGGCTACCTCTCCAGCCTAACATTTACTGTGAACCCTACTTCACTGGTCCACTGCCCACCTGTGTGACAGCTCCCAGTGTCACCAGCAGGGTGGTTCCAGCGTCAGCATCACTCATCTGCCAGACCCGATACCTTCTAAAGCCCCATGCCAAACCTCAGATTTATGTCCTGATCCCATCGGAATAACAACTGGAACACCATCACTGCTGACTGGTTTCCACCAATGGTGGCTTCAGCCTGGGAGGTGTTCCTAATGAGCTTAATGTCTACATCTCAGGATTGGTCACACACTTCAGTCTTTCCATGATCTTTTTAAATGTTCCAGTCTCCTGCCTAAAATAACATTCCTCTGAAAATGGCTTTTATCTGATGAACTTTGTTTATGTCAGGATTTTATCCACACTAGTAAATGTTTGGGCCTCTACAGAGCTGCTGAAGAGTTCAACCCCCAACCCCTCATGTGGCTCTGTGTTTGACTTTTAATCACCTCAATGATACAAATGAACAAACCAAATGAACATCAAAGGTCACCTGAGTAAGGAACTGGACCACCTGCTGTAACTGATGGAACCATGAATTCTGCTCTACAGAAGAGCATCCTGGAGGAGAGCGTTCTGCTGGAGAACCCTCTGAGATAATTCTGGGAAGAAGAGAGGGACAAAACTCCTCCAGAGTGGTGAGAGCCTTCACTGACTCGGGATCAGCTGGTGCCTCCCAGGCCCGTTGCCAGGTTTCACACAGAATCAGGCTGGTTTGGGGGGATAAATGGAATAATCTGAAGCTGCAGTTTACTAAGGTTTGTACTCAGGTCTAATCTGGAACATTTAGCAGGAATCAGAGGCGTTAAATACTTTTTTTCATAGATAAATACACCTCTATAGAACCTCTCTGGGTCTGGCAGAGATGTTTTAGATCCTTCTGGGTTTGATGAATGAGGCTTTGAGTTTGCCTGGTCTCCTTTTCTGCCCCGTTCAGCTGGTGAAGTGGAAATGACTCAGAGGACAGAAACTGTCTCCTTTTGCTCTGGATAAAAGGAGGGGGTGGTGTGATGGTGAGAGGTGACTTTACGTGGTGTTGGTCACACAACAGTAAGCTCCTACTTAAGTAGAAGGTTTAGCCTGGAGCCAGATCAAAGCAGAAAACATAAAATACTGTAATGGAATCAAACCCACGAACACAAATGTAAAGTAGGCACTCATACAGTAAAGGCAGTGTTGTCCCCATCACCTCAGCGTCCACCATCACTACAAAAAAAAACAACTACCCAAAACAAAAACAGCAGCAAATGCACGCATATGTTACAGGCCCAACCTACAGCTCCTCATTCTCATCAACAGATTAGAGGCTCCCAAAGCTGTGGGAGGGTGGGAGGAGTCCCGCTGCTCTGGGAGGGTGGGAGGAGTCCGGCTGCTCCAGGAGGGTGGGAGGAGTCCCGCTGCTCCGGGAGGGTGGGAGGAGTCCGGCTGCTCCAGGAGGGTGGGAGGAGTCCCGCTGCTCTGGGAGGGTGGGAGGAGTCCTGCCGCTCCGGGAGGGTGGGAGGAGTCCTGCTGCTCCAGGAGGGTGGGAGGAGTCCCGCTGCTCTGGGAGGGTGGGAGGAGTCCTGCCGCTCCAGGAGGGTGGGAAGAGTTTCGCCGCTCTGGGAGGGTGGGAGGAGTCCTGCCGCTCCAGGAGGGTGGGAGGAGTCCCGCTGCTCTGGGAGGGTGGGAGGAGTTCAGACACAACACTGAGTCGTGTGCATTCAGGATGGACAGCAGCTTCTGCTACCTGTGCTCAGGCTTTCCCTCTGTCCATCTCTGCAGGACATTCATCTTATGCTTTACACATTTTGCAATGACAGAAACCACAGCAGTTTGATTCTGACAATTTCACCAACGTCACACACACTAACAGCTGCAAAGATTCAGCCACTAGCTTGTACAGGAGCATTTAGAGAGGGAACCGTAGGCTGCAGGAATGCACAGTGTCCCCAGGAGCTTCCAGGGCACCGGGGCGTGTTCTTACTACAGCCATGCATCCACCTAGAAGTCCTTTGTCAGAGTTTGTGGCAGAGGCTGCACGCTGTGTTCAGATGTAGTACTCCTTCACGCTGTCCCTGACAGAGTTGTGGAGGTGCAGCTCAGTCCTGTAGTCTGTGTATGTGCTGTGTCTGTGCTCCTCTTTTATACTGCTGTTCCTCTGGGCCTGCCGCTGTTGATAAAGGAGTCGGCTCACCACAGCCAGAGCGCACACGGCGATGAAGACAACCGCTGTGACCACACCTGAGAACACAGCAGGAGGGAGCGTTAGAGGGTGATGATGGGAGTTACAGTCATGCCCAGAGGCCGGGACATTTCCCCGAGTCAATGCTATGTCCTCAATGGGACATTTCAGCCATTTTTACGCATGTTTCTGTGTAAATATTTTACATGAATATTGTCTTACCCAAATAGCTTCCTGAACAGCCTATGTTCAGAGAAAGAGTTCATGTCCTTCGGGACTGATGAGCTAATGGCTAGTCTGGGTGAGGACAGGGCAACAGTGTGTCTGCCATCTTAAAACCGCGCTTATCTCCTAAATCTCCCAGAGGTTTTTGTGATGTTAGTTTATCTTACAGGTTATTTTCAGCTATTAGCATCAGGAGCAGAACATCTGGGTTAGCCCTAGCCCTAACCCATTTATAAACAGCAGAATAATCTAGGGATGTCCAGATCCAATCACGTGATCAGAAATCTGTCAGGATCATGTGGTTTCAGACTTGATCGGGTGTTACTTCCCAATCCGGATTTGGGTACAGGGTTCAAATTAGAGGAGAGCTAAGGGGAACCCGGTTCTACTGAAAGGTTGTCGGGCTCAACTGATGCCCTCAACTTACACACCCAGAGGGAGCCAGAAGAAAGATGCAGTTCCTACCTATATTATATTATTCATATGGACTCTCAGCGTAGCGGGGATTCTTTTAAGTGGAGATACAGAGGGCGGGAGAGTGCTGATTATTCATGCACGGCCACAATGACAGTGAAAGAGGCAAAACCCAAAAATATATAATTAGCACACGATCATTCATGTCTGTTTACATTCTCTCTGGTGATTTCTGTCTTTTATTGGTGCCTGACGCGCTCTGCTTCTGCAACGCTCATCACCCACGGTCCAGTGACGCACGTCACTGAAGTGGCCGGACAGTGCACACTGCTATTTTTGTGGTCAGTAGATCCATTTGACCTGCTTTGGTAAAAGGTAACTCATGAGGTGAAAAAGGAGGAAGCCAGGCAGCAGTTTATCTGGAGGACTGAGAAGAGATGCAGGAAGATCAGAGACAGACACAACAGGAAAATAGGAAAGTGAAAACCAAGAAAACAAAACAAAGTTCTTAAAAAATAAAATGTAGCTTTATCGCACGACACGTTTTATCTTAAAGCAATCATTTACCAGTATGTAATATTTATATGTTTGATACCATTCAGATCACCTTCAAAACTCAGTCCCATGCCCAGGAACGTATCAAGGCATTTTGGGGGCCAAGGCAGAATAGACCCCTGCCAGGTATTTTAAGTTGAGGTGCTATTTGTTTGTACATTAGACGTTTTTTTTATTTTTGCGCAGTTTTATTTATTACTTATTTGTTCAAACTGTCTTACACAAGTGATCTGCTTGTTAATGGGAGAAACAGCTACATATGGACATTTGTTCTAACTAAATCCTGGGAGATGTTTGGAAGCTTGTGTGATTATCTTGTGTTGAAAAACGGCATAGTGTTAACGAGCAATTAATGCAGATATGACTTTACTGTCGCCAGAATTATTTACTGAGGATGTTTCTCCGTTCAGCATCAGGTCCTAAAACCCAAACCTGGTCCGTACAACCAACGTCACCCCATCTTCAGTACGCCTTAATCCACACTGCACAGCAGCCTCTAGTCCAGGCTTCACCAACTCCAGTCCTCGAGGGCTACCATCTTCCTGGTTTTCTGTGGTTCCTGCTTGACCACACCTTAATGGAGTAATTGAATCCCCTCCTTACCACATTTACCTTTGCACAAGCCTGCTAATTACTCATTCATTTCAGTCAGGAAACTGCTGACGTGCAGTATGGTAGCCCTTGAGGACCAGAGTTGGTGACCTCTTATCTAGTCTAAAGCTGGCGTAGCTTGACCAAACTAATGCACAGTCACATTAAAAAGATATATAAATGATGACGTCTTCTCGTGAGTCGTGGAGGATGGCTGCTTATACTGAGCCAGGATCCTCTGGAGGTTTCTTCCTGTTAAAAGGGAGTTTTCCTCTCCACTGTCACTAAATGCTTGATTAGTATGAGGATGGCTGTAAAGACACACACACATTCACACTCTGGTGATGAGCTATGATGTAGCCACAGCTGCCCTGGGGCAACCTGACGGAGGGGAGGCTGACACAGGCGCCACCGGTCCCTCCGACCACCATCAGCAGGCAAGGGGGGGTTAAGTGTCAGAATTCTCTGTCCGGAGCTGGGATCGAACCTGCAACCTTCCTATTACTGGACAATCCACTCTACCTCTTAAACTACTGCTGCACATAATGATAATACATAGATAATATGATAACAATCATATATCACTGTGCGTTACTTTATTTGAGTAAGCATAACTCATCCCAGCACAATGTTTTTTTTAAACCAGGGCGAGCACCGTCCTCTTCTGTGTAATGAAATATTAGCTTTTCTGTGTACCCCCTGTAATGCGCTGATGGACCACTAGGGGTACGCATACCCCTGGTTGGGAATCACTGCTGAAAGGTGTCAGATGAATTATCCGACCAGCCGCCATCTTGAATAATTTAAACAATGTGGTAGAGAGAATATTTATGCCTTCAAAGCTGGTCTCTTAGCTGCAGATGTTCAAATGCCCTGGTTGCTGACAGCCCAGGGTGTGACTGAGCATGCCATCATGTCCGTGTGCGCTGGGAGACATGTCCCTGTCCTTGTCTTTATTCCCTGGACATTTGTAGCACCAACATGACAAACGCTATTAAACGGCTGCATGTGAGAACATCCAGATGTTTAGTGCAACATTTGCATGAGAAACTGGCAGGTCAGTGACCAAATTACAGTTTGTGTTGAATGTTTTCACACAATTTTACTCTGCAGAGATGATCTGGATTCAGAAGTAAAGGTTTGGGGTCTTTATTAGAGCGTTGCGTCTCTCTGAAGCCAGCCTCGCCAGCTGCAGGTGGATGCACACCCAGACCTCTCAGATATGATTAAACATAAACAGTTTAGGGCTTCTCTACATTTAAATCAGAATCCAAAACCAGGACAGGACAAAGTAAGAATCAGACTGAGTCTGGAGGACTAAAACTCCTCACATTTCATCAGTTAAAGCACAAAACACCGCTCGGTCCGGAAATAAAACCAGTCCAACTCAGACGGGAGAATCAGACATTTTTGGCAAACGTATTATTTCTTTTTGCTACAAGTTCAGTGAGACGGTTGATGACATTCTCATCTCTCTTTGGTAAACACAGGAGCGTCACCCTCAGACTCTGCTGGTTGCCTGGAAACTGGTCTGAAGCAGCAGCGCTACACCTTCTGTCCCCGTGGAACAGGAAATGATTCTCTCAGCTTTGTTGTTGGTGTTGAAACAGAGTTGACACGATCCTGACCCTCATTACTTAACAACTGCACACCGAACAATGGCACCGCTTGCTGTTTTCAACTGATGATTGTTTTATAATGAGGGGGCGTGGCTTACTTAATCACACACAGACATAAACAGTTTACTGGCTTACATCAAATGAGCCACAAGGCATTTATAGGTGTGGAACACAGTTAATCAATGCAGTGGTCTCTACTGGGAATAAATGCCTCTTACGTCGTATTCTGGTTAGAAAAAGTCCCGGTGCACCTGTTTGGGGAACTAGAAGAGAGCCACGTGAGAGCTGAGCTTCAGACGGCGCGTTGGAGTCCTATTTACCTCGGACTGGATAACAGCAGCACGACTCCACCACTGACTTGCAATGTTGATGTGCTTATCTCCACAAATAACACAAGCCTGGAGGAGTTCTGCTGTGTGGTGGAGTTGCTCATGCTAACAATTAGCTTCTACTAGCCAAGATGTTTTCTGCTGTTTCCTGGACGCTAAGCCAACAGCCTTCCCATTGTGAGTCCAGATGGGTGAGTCCATGAATGTTGAGTGACTGTGTGACGTAGATCTGTCAGGCTTTTCTAATGCTAGAGATTCACTGTCTGTTTTCTATCAGAAGCTACTGCAGGAGATAGGTGTAGGAGACTATTCTCATGTTCAGCCTGCATGATGAACTCAGAGTGGCCGATTCAATTCAGGAATGATAATAAAAAAATGTTTTTTTAGTGTTCCACACCTTTAACAGCAAAAGGACATTTACCACAGCGGGTATCAGAACCCTAACCCTCTCATCTCCATGTCTGTTATGGTCACATAGAAAAGACGCACCCCTGTGTGAGAACACCTCACAGGACTAAAACTGCAGCTGTTTGCACCAGACCTCATTAAAACACCAAGAGACAGCTGATGAGGTTTATTCTGGGACTCACGGCTGTCAGGACTCAGTGACACTCCCTTCTCAGAGTCTGAAGCATTTTCCTACATTCCTTTGACTAGTTTTGTTTTTATTTCTCCTGAATTCAGATGCTTGGATTTGTTCAACAGTGAAATTAGATCTGAGGACTGCGTTTGACTAACGATCGGGCATGCTGTGTGATGTGTTAATTGGCTTTAAAGATGCCGTTGTTGTTTTTCTGCCTGTGTTCAGCTTGACTGATTGTTTTCACTAATATTTGTCAGTTCAATCTTTTCATGAAACTTTTGGCACATGACAAACTCCTGCTCTTATTAAAGTCAAACAGGGTTTCAGCTACAAAGATGAGGTTCATGCTGTGTTTGGATGTGCAGATGGCGGCGCTGACAGCAGCTCCTGTTCGTTATCTCAGAGTAACTGTTTCGTTACGTTCGGATCTGAAAGGCTTTCTGATCTGCTCGTGTCCTTTAGGCTGAGGAAACGTTTCCTGCTCACGTCACAGCTGTGTAGGTCGCAGTGTCGGAGAGAGGCTGCAGCAGATTTACCGTGAGACCAGATCAACACAAAGACCGAGAAAACAAACAAACAGCTGGAACTCATTTTCAATTAAGCAGAGGAAGAAAAGAGGAGCAGCATAAAGGAGAGAAAACAGACCTGCTATTACAGCCAAGTCCTTCTGGGTGCTGCCGCCGTGCTGCTCCTTATCTTCCTTCCCAGCTTGATCTGAAGAGGCACAAACGAAGAACACGTTATTTAATTAACCTCATAAAGACCCACAACAACCTCTGGATTCTCATCCTTCCTTTGGTCTCTTTGCTTATGTCAACAAGTTCAGAACTGAATTAATGAACTGAATTTTGAATTTCCTCCTAGAGTCTCTGGTCACAGTTCCTCCACGCCATCAGTAAAGCACTGTGTGGGCTTTTTCTGCTGTGTTGCAAAAAACTCTGGAATTCAACCTTTTCTGGATTTTATAAAAATAAAAAAAGGAAAAAAAAAACAGTCAAAAATAAAAGTACAAAAAAGAAAAAGTCAGTGTGTGATTTAAAATCCCAAACATCATAATCACTGATGATCTATTGTAGCGTGTTTAACTACATACTAGGATTTAACGCTGTTTGCTATCAGCTTTGTTAGATTCTGAGAAAATGTCCAAACAAGTTAACAATGAAGCTTCTATCACACATAAATATCTAGGATATTATATATTTAATAGGTGTTCATATGCCAACGAGCTTGGTCTATTTTTTAATCCAAAGATTAATGTTTAATTTAAGATAATTAAATTTAATAGCAAAAGTTTATTATTTTAATCAGAAGTTAAAGGAATCTTTTCTTTTTCAATAACCAAAAATATATATACCATTCTGTGTTTCATTTCAGAGAAGAGTCAAGTTTTTAAAGTTAAGAATTTATTACTAACACTTTTAAAAATGACAATTTGAAATGACAATTTTAGAACAGACAATATGATATAAAACTTGTTTCAAAAAGCAAACCTGTGACTGAATGAAAGCTAAAATGAAAATGTGAGTTTTTGGATGAGTGAATGAATCAGAAGATTTCTTTCAGCGAGAGAAGCGTTCTGGGTGAAAAGTTGTTTTGCAGCTAACTGAGTTGTTCTTAGAGAGAACAGTATATATATATATATATATATATATATATATATATATATATATATATATATATATATATATTTTTTTTTTTTTTTTTTTACCGTGACATAAGTCATAAGCAATTGCTGGAAACGTTCACTTCCTCTGTAATGTTCAGGCCGTAGTGGAGATCCAAAGGTCAAGGGTCACAAGTTTCCTTTCTGGTGGAGCTGGACCCTGCTACTCCATCAGTGTCTGGATTAGAATCTGGACCGATATGATTTAGGACAACTTAATTTGATTTCCTTAGATCTTTTTACTTATTATCAGCATTAAAATAAATCTAATTTTAATAACAATAATAAGTATTCTTTATTTATGCAACCACTCTGTCGGTAGAGTACATGCTGTTTTTGAGCAGAGTTTATTTCTCATAAATAAATAATAAGATTACACAGAAATAATGTTGAACAGTTTCAAATAGTTTAAAATGATTGTGAAAGTTCCAAAGAGCAGAAGGGAAAGGTGTGAACTTGTGAAACCCAGAGAGAATAAAACGTGTTTGTAGTGTGGATTCACACCTCTGAATCCGGCAGAACCAAAAACAACATTCCCAAATGTGAAAATCTAACAGATAAAAACTCTGATGGTAATTTAAAGATCTATGTAGAATAAGTTTTATTCCCTTCTTCTCTCTGTTTCACAGACACAGCATGAATTAGACGACAAACACAATTGTTTCAGAATAGAAAAAGCTGAAAAAGTGTATTTTCTGTACTAAACTTCTTATTTTGGGATTATGAAATGAAATAAAGCTTTACCAACAGTGGTGTAAAACCCACAATACCCACAATGCCTTGTGAAAATGAAGCTTGGGTTTAGTAAGAAGACCACGAGTGTTTCTCAACGTCAAGGTGCCTGGCCTCGCAAGGCCATGTCTGTTAAATAGAACAGACATGCATCACATGACCGCAGTGGTCACGTAACATGAGCAGCGGGTCTACTCCGAGCCCCTCCCGGATGACCGAGCTTCTCACCCTGTCTCTAAGGGAGAGCCCAGCCACCCTGCAGAGAAAACTCATTTTGGCCGCTTGTATCAACGATCTCGTTCTTTCGGTCACTACCCAAAGCTCATGACCATAGGTGAGGGTATGAACGTTGATCGACCGGGTAAATCGAAAGCTTCGCCTTCTGACTCAGCTCTCTGTTCACCACGA
Source organism: Nothobranchius furzeri (assembly GCF_043380555.1). NCBI lineage: Eukaryota > Metazoa > Chordata > Actinopteri > Cyprinodontiformes > Nothobranchiidae > Nothobranchius > Nothobranchius furzeri. The sequence goes on from NC_091754.1 coordinate 37,643,119, forward strand.
CAGACCGGTACAACACCCGCATCACTGCAGATGCAGCACCAATGCGCCTGTAGATCTTGTACTCCACCTTTCCCTCACTTGTGAACAAGACCCTGAGATACTTAAACTCCTCCGCTTGAGGCAGGACCTCATCCCTGACCTGGAGAAGGCATTCTACCCTTTTCCTAGTCGGAGAGTTCAAACAATACTCTCAAATTGCAAAGCTGGAAAACAAATTAGCTTAAAACATTTTTTAATGCGTCCTAACTACGTTCTGACTTAGTGCAGATATACATTTTTAAGTAAAAAAAAAAAACCTTGTTAAAAAAATGAAGTGAAATATTCAAGTGGTTTTCTCACGTTTGTCTCAAAACCTAAACCAATAACATGTCTCAGTCTGAGGCCAACCATTGGACCATCTGGTTGTTGGTCTCACCGAACCATCATACTACTCTGGGGCCTCCACTCATCACACACTCACGTATTTAGCAACAGAACACCATGGGTGGGAGAGGTTCTCCGCTCAAAAATATAAGAGAAGGAGAATCAGCTGGCTGCTACCACTTCTCCTTTAGGACAAACTACCAGAGTCCCAAAAAGAAAAACACCGTTTAATGTCACGGACAACAAAAGACGTTTGCACCTAGAAAATGGTGACTGGTGTTTAGCGCTATCTCAAATCCTCCAGCAATGTGGGTTCTGGTAACAAGGGGCGCGGCCCAGGGATGATAACTGATGGGAGGGGTGAAAGTTCAGTGACCTTGTTTGCATTTAAAAGCTAGCTTGTTTTGCAGATTTAAGAACTCGATGATTGTGTCAGAGTCTTCAGATGGTGGTTTGTTCTTTTAGTGTGAGTTTGTTCTTTTGTTTATCATTTCTTCCAGGGTGGTGCTCCCCCCTATCTGGCCACACACCTGAACAAACATTCCCCATCACGCGCTCTGCGCTCCTCTGACCAAGGCCTGCTCGCTGTCCCTCGGTCTAGGTGTCGTACCCGTGGGGACCGGGCTTTCTCAGTCCTAGCACCGTTACTCTGGAACCAGTTGCCACCCTCAGTTAGGCTGTCCCCTTCTCTGCCAGTCTTTAAGAATCACCTAAAAACACACCTCCTCCGCTTGGCGTTTCCAGAACATGTTTGATTATGGCCCTCTATTATGTTGAATCCATTCCACAGTTTTCATTGGTACACTCAATCCATCCACTCAATCCAATTGTGTTTCACACATTTGTATTTTACCGGAATGTTTCATCTATCTTGTTATTTCCATTTTGTATTTTGTAATTTGTATTTTGTAATTTGAATTTCTTTTATTGTTGATTTATTCAGTATAATTACTTACAACTGTACCATGTTCAGCGCTTTGGGCTTCCTGACAGGGTTGCGGAAGGCGCTTTATAAATAAAGCTTTGATTGATTGATTGATTGATAGTGTTTAAACGGGAGGTCGGATAGGTTGTTTTCATTTTCGATCAAATGTTTCTGTTTGTTAATCCAATCTGTTAGCCTCCCTAGTCCCGGCTAAAGCCTCATTTATGCTTCTCCGTCTGCGTCAGTGCGGAGACACGCAACGCCATTATCCGTACTTGCCTAGGACTCCGGCAGGCACGCAAGTACGTACGGAGTCTAGCCCACTTTTTTAAACATCCATCGAACGAGACGGATTACGCAAGCTTGTGACTGGTCAGGATACCGCTGTTGTTTACAGCGCCGCCATTGCAAAGAGAGCCAAGTTTAACTAGCGGCAGACACGGAGAAGCTTGAAGAATACGTCGCGAAAAAACTCTAAAAATATGAACGTTTAATTCCCCCGTGACTGGAGAAGTGAAAGATGTGCAGCAAACATTTTATTTGTGGACGGAAATGACAGGAAACGTGGGTTTAGAGGTGGGGAGCGCATGAAAAGGTGGGAGGATGAGAGACAAATATGTCCGTGTTAAAAGTCTCTTATATACACAAAAAACACAATATAAACACACGATCTTGGACCGATACATGACAGGATACCACAGAACAGCGCTACGCCCTCTGTGGTCCTGCTGGGCAATTGCTTTGCAACACTCTCCAGGAGACGGAGAAGTGTGAGAGCAAAACACTTCCGTCAATCCGTGCGTGTCTCTCCCTTGCGGAGCTGACGGAGAAGCATAAACCAGGCTTTATGTAATCATAGCCAATGTACACAGTGTTTAGCAGCTCTCTCTCTCTCTCTCTCTCTCTCTCTCTCTCTCTCTCTCTCTCTCTCTCTCTCTCTCTGTGTGTGTGTGTGTGTGTGTGTTACCTTGCAGAGTGTGTGAGGTGGACTCAGCCAGAGCTCCACAGTTTGACTGGACCATTGGACCCCGGATGCTGATGAGTGAACTGCCCCTATTGGTCAGCGCTGCCTTCAGCGGAGCGACGTGGTTGAACTGGACCGATGAGAGGCAGCCAATGAAACCTTTGGAAGCTGCTTTCATCACCTCTTCGTCCAAGTTCTCCATTCCTGTGGAAATAAGAGGAAGGAGATCCACCCATGACCATCAGCATGACAGAGGAGCTGAGGGGAACACTGGATGCTTTCTGGAATTGGAAGACTTACTGATGACTTTGCCCAGCGTCAAGTATCTGATTAAGATCAGCTCTGCATCAGATGACAGTGTGTACTTTCTGTGGATGTCCTGGTCGATCTGGTTGAGTGGAGAGAAATCAAATAACAAGGCAATTACACGAAATGTAAACCGAGGTAGCGGCAGCAGCATCAGCAGCTCCCTGTCTTTTATAGATTGATATTTGTGTTCTCTGCAGCTTCACGTGAACCCGTCTCTGCCCACAGTTAGCTGCTGAAGAGATTCTGACCGCCCACTATGCTGACTCAGACGTTAAACCTAATACAACCACGTGGAACAAAATACTGCAGGATTCTGTGTCCACTGCATTTAAGGCACCAGGTTTCCTTTAACTTCTACCTCTAAAAGGCAAACGGCTGCAGAGGCGGCCCTGTTTACTCCCTGTTCATGTGTCACATTAGAAAAAAACTCACAACCTTCAGATCATTCATTCACAATGTTGAATTTAATTTATTTAAATACAAATATATTTTATTAAAAATAAATGTGCATAAATGTTGAAGGCATCAGAGACCAATCAGCCACTCTGCCTACATCTGGTATTCTTACAACATCTGGGCACCAGGCCACTGAAACCACTTAGTAAAGGTCACAGGAAAATGTGGTTAGAGAGCAACATGACACCCTTTGGAAACCTTTAGCTGACCTTCTGTGGCTTATCTTGTCATCCTGCTGCAGTGCACTTGTTGTTGGGCTGGGAGGTAAAACAATCCTGAAAATATCTATGAAGAAAGGTCCAACGATCAACCATAAACTGATGAATGAATAATTTAGGACAAATGAATCTGCTTTGTCTGGGTTGGCCATGATGTTGGCAGGCAAATGTAAAACTAACACACACACACACCATTGTGACACACTAACAGAAGTGAAGCTGGATCTTTCTAACTAAAATCTGACATCAGTTGGAGTGTTGTCTCAGCTGCAAGTTCAGACCCCCAGCAGCACTCCTGTCTGCCTTTGTACAGCGAGCTTCATAATGCAGCATTTTAGCAGCTAAAGTAGTGACATTCAGACCCAATTAGCTGATCCATCTACATAAAGAGCTCCTTTCAAAACTTAGCCTGCCTCCGCTGAAGCTCACCTCCCTTCCGATCCTCCTGATCTGAACCCCTTCAGACCACTGCGGCTTCCATTAATAGGACAGCAGCTGAAGGAGGAAGTGTTGTTTGTGAAAAATACCTTGGTGCATCACACACACGCACGCACGCATGCACGCACACACACACACACACACACACACACACACACACACACACACACACACACACACGCACGTACACACACACACACGCACGTACACACACACACACACACCAGCTCTTTTCCATGATTTCATCCATTATTACTAACAAAACCTTGTTGTTTCTCTGCCCAGCTGCTGAGAATTGAATCCGTTTTGGCATGAGGCTGCAACATAAAATGTAGAAAAGTGACTCCCTTTTTATTGGATGCTCTGTAGTAAACTCACCTTAGATTAGATAAAAATGAACAAATTCAAGGCAGCTTTATTCATATTCAATGTGCTTTCCAGGGACAAGGTCAGCTATGACATAAAACATTAAAATCAACGTGACAATATAAAACAGCAGGTTTTGATAGAGTCTAAGCAGGTGTGTAACAGCTGCAGCTTAGACATCTCATGGGGCTTAAAGGAGATGTACAGTTGGATGTCATCTGCATAAAGATGGTAGGAGATTCCTTTGAAGGAGCTCAGGATGTGCTGAAGAGGAAGCAGATAGAGGAGGAAGAGCAGAGGCCCCAGCACAGAACCTTGTGGGACACCATGGGTAAGGGAGGTGGTGGAGGACCTAAACTTGGAGACGGTCAAAGAAAAGGAGCGCTCAGAAAGATAAGAGGAGAACCACTCCAGAGCAGATCCTGATAGGCCTACCCAGTCTCTCAGCCTCTCCAGTAGCAGGTGATGGTCAACAGTGTCAAAGGCTGCAGTCAGGTCCAGCAGGACCAGAACAGAACAGTCCCCTGCATCACTGTGAGTCAGAAGGTCATTAGAGACCCTAAGAAGAGCTGTTTCAGTAGAATGAGCTCTATGAAAACCTGCCTGGAAGCTATCATAGATGTTATGTTCATCAAGAGCAGCTGTGAGTTGTTTAGCCACAACCTTTTTCAAGATCTTGGAGATGAATGGAAGATTAGAGATGGGTCTGAAGCTGCTATGGAGAGAGGGGTCAAGACTCGTTTTTTTAAGAAGCGGGTGGATTACAGCGTTCTTAAAGTAAGCAGGGACCTGACCAGAAACCAGAGAAGCATTATTTATAGAGAGCACGCTGGGACCGATGGACTGAAAAGCACTTTTAAACAAAGATGGGGGTAAGATGTCGAGGGGGCATGCAGAGGTCTTCATAGAGTTAAGTAGTTTGGTTAACTCAGGCAAAGAAACAGGAGCAAAGCTATCTAGGATGATGGGCCTGGTTGGAGTCGGGAGAGGCAGCGATAAGGCTGAAGGAGAGATGCTAGATCTAACCTTATTGACTTTGTCCACAAAGAAAGACAGAAAGTTCTCACAGTCTGCAACAGAGTGGATGGAGGCTGTAGGAGAGGCAGGAGAGACGATGCTACTGATTGTGTTAAACAGCACCTTGGGGTTCCCTTTGCTCCGGGACACCAGGTTGGAAAAACAGACAACTCTGGCATCTCTGACTGCAGAGTTAAAGGATGTCAGAAGATCCTTTAGGTGCAGCAGCTGGACGTGGAGATGGGTTTTCTTCCACAAGCGCTCAATTTTTCTGCATTGGCACTTCAGTCTGCGAAGGCTGTCATTAAACCAGGGAGTAGGGTTCACTGTAGGAACTGATCTGGTTCTGACAGGACAGATGTTGTCCAGAATGGAGAGGCAGTGCTCGTTAAACTGAGAAGTTAAGGAATCTGGGACATTATCAAAAGAACAGGGTGGATAAAAAGCAGCAGAAAATTTTCTAGCTGTGCTCTCATTAAGAAAACGAGAACTAACCATACGGCGAGCAGGAGGTGGGGACACAGAAACGGACAAGTTAAAGAAAATGCAATGGTGATCTGAAACATAAACGTCCTCAGGACAAACACTGTCAGCATTTAGACTCAGGGTAAAAACAAGGTCTAGAGTGTGTCCCCTGGGGTGTGTGGGGCCAGAAACATGCTGGGTAAAGCCAAAGGTGTCCATGAGGCTGGAGAAATTCATGGCAAAGAGATCGGAGGGATCATCAACATGGATGTTAAAGTCGTCAACAATCACCAGTCTGGACAGCTTCACAGTGGAGGATAGAAAGTCACTAAACTCCTGAAGGAAAGAACTGTGTGGACCAGGTGGACGATAGACCACACCACAGTAGAACGGGTCCTTACGCCCGACTTTAATCAGCTGCTGATTTTTCAGGATTCCCTGAAAATGTCTGAGAGCTGGCAAAACTGCTCATATAATAATTACCTTCAGATAAGGAAAATAGGTTGCTCAAAGGTGGGGAGGACTGACAGAGAAAAAAATACCATGCACCCCTACTATGCTCCCTGCGGGGTACCGCGATGGCTTGCAGTAATTTACATCCCAAAACACTAAAGCAGAAACTCAGGCAGTAACAAACTCAGCAGAAATGGCACGTAGCATCCGGCACATGCACTTCAATCACAACTGCTCAGAGGTATGGAGGAGATTCTAGGAATGGAGAGTGCATTGAGTCCTTGAAGGTTCCACGGTCTCACCCAGATCACCTGCGGATCAACCGAGTGCAACCCTGTTCCAAGAGGGAGGATTTCAAAGCGTCTGTCAGCATTCATTCTGTGGGAGTTTTGGATTATTCAGCCTCTGAGGCTATTTGGGCGCCAGGTTCAGATAAAGATGATTGTTTTGGGACAGCCTAGTGATAGGTTTTTCTTTCTACCTTTAGTCTTTGCTGGTTTCAAGGTCATCCAAACAGCCTAATGAAGGGGTTTGATTCCCTTCATACCATTACTGTATTTCTCCATGATGGTATCCATTTTGCATACCAATAGAAGAATCACAGCCAAATTAGTGTCCTAAGCATCCTGCTTGCAATTCATCTCAAGTAACGTCTGAGTCAGTGTTAAAAACACGGCAACAACATTCTTTGAGCTCAGGAAAAAACCTAATCACCCCAACAGCTCCATTATTTCCAAAATACTATATAACCACCTGCTCCAATCAGCAGAAATCCAGTTCTCATAAATCCAAAAATCTATAAGTCTTCTGAAACCACCACCAAAAGCAGAAAAAGACACGCTCCTTCCAGGAATCAAAAAGGTATCCAACTAGGTGCATTCCTTCCAGACACAAGGTAGCCCCCTACACCATTCTTCATGTAGGAAAAATAATTAGAGGAGAAAAAAGTGTCTGCACTCTCCAAGAAGGAGAAAAAACTGTGAGAACTGGTGCACTGCTACCAAAATGTAACCAAGTTTTAGATAAAAGCATAAAACCCAGATCATAAGCACATATAAAATAATCTACTTGAAATGACTTGTTAAGAGATATATCATTTATTAAAGCCCATTTCATAGAAATAGAGTGGGAGCAATGTGCTCAATGTGCCCGACAAGGAAGTGTTATCAGGTTTCTTGGATTATTTGAGTGAACAGGCACTTTCCTTATTTTAGATATCATCACAGGGATAGGGAAAACGAACATTTCATTAGATCCACATTTGTCCTGAAAATACTCACGAGTAACATCTTCCTTGAAATCTGGACTCAGCACATATCAAACAGGAAATTGAGGACTGTTCAGTGATGTCTGGGGTACCAGCGGATGAGGAGATTGACATCACTGAGACACAGGATTGAGGAGGGGTCAAGGAGTGAATTGTGGGGGATGTGGAGGTGGGTGGCAACAGGATGGATCAGTGGTCCTATTAACCACCCTGACAGCAGTCCAAAAGAGGGCATCCTCTAGCTCTTCCAGAGGAGTAGTTAGTAAAAGAGAGGGAGTGTCCGTCAAGCTTTCTAAAGATTGTAAGACTGAGGGAGGTTCATGAAAAAATGTCCTCAGTCATAACACTCCAGACTTGTTCAGGTGGATCCCATCCGGCCTGAAGAAGTGTCTGTGATCCCAAAAGAAGTTGAAATGATCAAAGAAGTGAACTTTCTCTTTGTTGCATATAGCTTATAGCTAGCTGTTCAGTGCAAACAACCTGCTGAATATTTCATCACCATTTCTGACCAGCAGTCACGGGCCACTGATGTGCACACCTTGGTTTTCAGGGAGCTGGGTATTTCAATGGAGCATGCCTCATCATCTCTGACTGTCTTTTCTCAATGTCATTTGCACCAACATGAATTATGAGTTGTTATTGTTATGAGTTGAGTCTTTATAATTTCATTCATGTTCTATAACCATATTTGGTTAAATGAACCGTGTGTTTAAATCCAAAGTGTTTTAATAATGTGTCCTATAGGTAACATTAATGAATGATGAGGGGCAGCAGTAGCTCAATAGGTTGAGCGGGTTGTCCAGTAATCGGAAGGTTGCAGGTTCGATCCCGGCTCCAGACAGAATTCTGCTGTTGTGTCCTTGGGCAAAGCACTTAACCCTTAAGCCTGCTGGTGGTGGTCAGAGGGACCGGTGGCGCCTGTGCTCGGCAGCCTCGCCTCTGTCAGTGCACCCCAGGGCAGCTGTGGCTACACCGTAGCTCATCGCGATCAGTGTGTGAATGTGTGTGAATGGATGAATGATACACTGTAGTGTAAAGCGCTTTGGAGTCCTTACTCTGAGAGGCGCTATACAAGTGCGACTCATTTATCATGATTATACATTTTTTCTGTAGTGATTTTTTCAGATCTCAAGTTACACCAGATTAGTAATTGTTAATTCCAATAATGTTGACTTGTGAGTTTATTCACACCTCATAATATTATTATTATTTATTTATATTTTTGCTTCACACTAAGAAAACACCACTAAGTATCTAGGTGTAGGAGAGATGCCTGAGGTATTGTGGCAACACCTTTGAACTTGTCAAATTCAGATTTTTCTAAATTTGTAAACTAATCTTTAGATTATAATTAGATTGTAATGTAATAAAAATAGAGCTCACTTCCTGAACTGGAGTTCTTAGCCAGCTTACTCGGTTAGACCTACCGGGTGAGCAAAGCACTTGGGACCATCCTCTCTTCTGAGCTCAAGGTCAAAGCCGCTCTGCAATGCTTGCGAGTGTATGATAAATGATAAATGACCCGCAGTTGTATAGCGCCTCTCAGAGTGAGAACTCCAAAGCACTTTACACCAGAGTGTATCATTCATCCATTCGCACATCAGACACTACAACACCTCAGACGTGGACCGTCTAACTAGCAGACCCTGGTAGCATCTTATGGCCGGTGATAACTGAGTTCAAAGGGAGCTGCGACTCTCTGATTCCAGGAGCCACTTCATCTGGTGACATCACCACTCTGTCTGCCTTCCCTCCAGACTGCTCAAGAGCTGCGTCACACGAGGGTATCGTAGACCTGCACACTGCTGTGAGATGACTTTCTGGATAATCTATAGCGTGTTAAACCATACAGTCAGACTGATTTCACAACCCAGACATCACAAGATCTCTCAGACGGTTTTGCTACAAACATCATTTCATTCATTGTGTTATCGTGTTCAACCATCATTCACCATAATTAGTTCTGTGTCATTATTAGCTTAGAAATATAAAACTAAATTCATTTTTTAGTATACTATATTCTTACTGTGTGAATTAATATGAAGTGTGTGTTCCCTGAATAGTCATCGAACCTAAGGTAATATTAAATCAAATATTCAAAGACCAATCAGGTTGATCATTTATATTTATGTGGAACATCACATCTCATTGGTCTTATTGATCATTTAACAAATATGTAGCAACATCCATCATGCTGCATCAGAGTAAAACTAATATTTTAGTAGAGCTGAAGTGGAAACATAGAATTTCCACCTTAAGTCAAGTAAACAAAGATTACACCATGTAAACATCTTTAGTGAGACTCAAACAGATCAGCTGATGCTGACAATGAGACAACCTATATATATATATATATATATATATATATATATATATATATATATATATATATATATATATATATATAGTCATTTGGCAGACATTTTAATCCAAAGCAACTTACAATGTATAACCTATAGGGCATGTTGTGATCTGTGGGGGAAACCGGAGTACCCGGAGGAAACCCACGCATTCATGGGGAGAACACGCAACTCCACGCAGAAAGGCCGCAGCCGAGTTTTGAACCTGCAACCTTCGTGCTGCGAGGCAACAGTGCTAACCACTGCACCACCATGCAGCCCACCTTCATCAGGTGGAGAACATGCAGACCCAATAAAGAACCAGCGAGCAGGGATGGAACCTTCGGGCAAAACAAATCTCATCTTTACGGAACTAGAGGAGAACGTCAAAGCCCCTCCCCTTTTAACTAAAGTGCTCCATAAAACCAGAACTTTGTTATGAAGGCAGTGTTTTAGTCGTTCATGTGTGTGTGAGTTCCGTCCATCTAGTGACAGTGATCATCACCGATACAGCTTCTCTGGCACGTTGCTCACCTGAACGTAGAGGTTTTTGCCAACTCTGTGCATCCGGATCCGATGAAGACGGCCGTCTGCCAGGTTCCCGAGAGCGGGACCGAACACGTCTGGACTCCGGTCTGTCTGAAGGTGATACCAGATCTGAAGACTCCCTGAAGAAACAGAATTTAAAAATAAAGAAGGGTGATGCAGAAGTCGGCACATTTTTGCAGAAATCATTAACACCTCCTTATTACAACTCCTCATCATGCTTAGTGTTAATTTGGAAATCACAGATCTGCAGCTAGAAAAACTAGACATTCTTTTTTTTCTGTTTTATTTATTCACAGCCAGATTGGACCCAAATATCCCTGCTCTCTTCTCCAAATGTTCTGTCAGGCCTTTGTTTTTCTGTGAGCTCTTATCTCTAAGAGAATTCTCCCTACGGGTTTGGAGGCTGTGCTGCCTTTGGGGCTTTGGCTCTTTCTCCAACGTGGAAACATCCAGGAAGTTTCATCTGTCCAAAACCACCACCTTTGTTTGCAATACGACGTGTGCCCATTCTGACTAGTGGTGAACAGGTGGACCAGCATCCAGTCCCGTGACGTTGTTCTCTGAGACATGCAGCCTGAAGGATACATGCCTAGTTTCACACACAGCCTGAAGGAAGAGAGGCAGATTTCTACACCTCGTCTCACTTTTACTCAAACTTTGTGCCTCTAACTTATAAATAAACCGCAACATCAGAGTTCCTTCAGTTAGTTTTGAGAGTTTACAAATATTTCTCTCATAGCTCCGCGAGTCGATATGGGCTCACAAACACACACGCACACACACACACACATACACACGCGCACATGCACGCACGCACGCACACACACACACAGCTGCTGCCAGATCAAAGAGTCAGAAAGCTATGCATTGTCAAGTGGAGCTGGGTCAATATTACAATTCCCAGAGTGTAAGTGAAGGGCTTTGTGTGGTGATTCATCTCAGATACGGAGTGCTCCACCAGATGAAGGTCACGGTGGATAAAGTGTCTCCTTTGCCCTTCACAGTTTACACAGAGCTGAGGGACACGGAACACACAAGAGTGGATTAGCACTCGGGCTAAAAACTGCACAAAGGTGCTACACGTGTCACTCAATATGGAGCCGTGGAGTGTGGCTACAGCTTAAACAGTGGCAGCTTAATGCTTCCGGGGCTGTCATATGTCAGAGGCTGGAAACGCCGAGACACAGTGCTGACAGACTAACAGGCATCGCAAATACCACAACCCTCCTTTAACTTTGTCAGCAGTGTGACAGCTTGTTCATGGCCACCCTGGATTTTATTTAGTTCTGCTGCAGCATTCATCTGATCATCATCATGGATGAGTTTAATCTACACGTGTGTATTCATGCACATTTCAATAAGAACATAACCCATTCAAATCCCAACTGGTTCAAAATAATTATTTGTTAATTTTAGGAAACTATATGTCCTAAAGTGTGATGGATAGAAGAGAAGATGTATTTATAGCCTTGTTTTGGTTTTTGTCCGTTTCCGTGTTAACCGGAGCTCAGAGAGATTACGACTGCATTCCTCAGCTTTAAGTGGATTCTACTTTCCCCCACCATCTTTCTCCGCCTCTCAGTGAACTCTGCGAGTTTAAAGTGGACCAATTCACAGTCAAGGAAGCAATCTCCTGAGTAATTACGCAGGATCGTTTGGTAACCATGGCAACACATTTGTCTCATTCGGAGAGTAAAGGTATTTTCCCAGATACCGTAGTCGGGGAGCAGAAAGGCTCTGTCTAATAAAAGAAAACAGGTATTGTGTGGTTAGTGTGCGCTCTTGCGCTGGAGCATGGGCGACTGAAGTGAGACAAACAAGCTGTGGAGAAGCAGCTTGTTCCTGAGACGTCAGACACACACCTGCAGCTCTGCTTAGTCCAAAGCTCAGGTACATGTCACCTGAGTGTCTCACTCCACCCACATCTGTTTGGGTTCATCATCAGAGCAGCAGCAGAGCCTCACTTTGTCCTTTGTCGATGGAAGAGGACAGGTTTGGTTGTTCATCGCGAAGAACTTCTCGAGTCATACAACGAAGCTGTAGAAAATACCAGGTCTTCTTTCTTCAGCAACCTCATATGCCAAAATAAGAATAATCCTAAGGTTTTGTTTGACACCATCTCCAGCATCGTGTCTTCTCCTCCGCAGCAGGCTCAGCTATCTTCAGCTGATGATTGTAACATATTTCTCCACTTTGTTTGCAAACAAGGTGCTGAATCTGAGATCCAGCATTCCACCAGCTCCCCCATCAGCGAGGAGGCCCCTCAGTGCTCCGAGTCTTTCACCTCCTTCTCCCCAGTTACACTAAATGACTTAACCTCAATAACCAGTCAGCTGAAGCTCTCATCATGCTCATCAGATATCTTAACTCCCTCTGTTTTAGTCGGGTCCCTTGCCTTTATCAGTCCATCTCTGTTGACTATGATCAACAGCTCACTGAGCCAAGGCTGTGTTCCATCTTACTTTAAAAATGCAGTAGTGACTCCTCTCTTAAAGAAACCCAACCTTGACGCCAGCTCCACCAGTAACTTCAGGCCCATTTCTAAACTACCTTTCATCAGTAAAGTACTTGAGAAGGTTGTTGAAACCCAACTCAGATCCTGATTTTCTAAGTCAAAGATCTCTGACCCCTTCCAATCTGGCTTTCTGAAGCAGCACTCAACCAAGACTGCTCTAGTAAGGGTGCAAAATGACCTCCTGATGGCTGCTGATGCAGGGAAATGCTCTGTCATGGTCCTGCTAGACCTCAGTGCAGCTTTTGACACTGTAGACTACAATGTTCTACTAAACAGGTTAAATGCCCTGGCTGGGATTTCAGGTTCTGCTCTAGACTGTCTCTCTTCCTATCTCACCAACAGAACATTCGCAGTGAAGTCAGAAACCTTTTCATCAGACACTGCCTCTCTAACCTGCGGGGTCCCACAAGGTTCAGTTCTAGGGCCTCTACTATTCACGTTCTATATTCTTCCCCTAGCTGGCATCATTCAGTCTTTCCCAGACATCTCCTACCACATCTACGCTGATGATATTCAGCTCTATATGTCCTTCATGCCACACCAGTTGGACAGGCTGGCCACCCTTGTACTCTGCCTGACCCAGATCAGTAACTGGCTGTCCAGCAACTTTCTTGTCCTCAGTGCTAACAAGACAGAGACCCTGATCACTGCACCCCCGGAACTTAGCCAAAAATCGAGCAGGAAATTGTCTCCTTTTGCCCAACAGCCAAGTCCAACATTAGAAACCTGGGAGTTATTTTTGATCCAGTTTTAAGTTTAGACTCACACATCAAAACCATCTCCCACTCCTGTTTCTTTCACCTGAGAAACATCTCAAAAGTCCGTAAACTGGTTTCAACTGCAGATCTGGAAATAATCATCCATGCCTTTGTGTCATCACGCTTAGACTACTGTAACGCTCTTTTTACTGGTCTCAGCAAAACCTCCCTCTCACGCCTTCAAGCCATCCAAAATGCAGCAGCCAGACTCCTAACCAAATCCAGCAGACAAACTCACATCACTCCAGTATTACAGTCCCTCCACTGGCTCCCGGTAGAATTTAGAGTTCAATTTAAAGTAGGGCTGGGACTTGATTAAAAAAATGTATCTAATTAATTACAGGCTTTGTAATTAATTAATCTAAATTTATGCATTTTTATAATTCAGGAAAATGTGCTCTCAAAGCAAAACTTTTAATTAAAATTATGAGACAGAGAATCAAACATTAGACATGGTTATTGCAACATGCAACAAGACATGGAGAGCAAGAAGCTAGTACCTCCTCGTTGAACACCATTGTGTTTACCTGTTAGTATCAATAAACAGAGTTAAATAGCGGCAAAATAAAATCTGCCGGCATGGCTAACACACGGAGATGCTGTAGGCTGCACAAATTGACAAAATAAGGACAGTAATGTAAATTTTGCAGGTTAAAACACACCAAAGGCAGCCATGTTAACAGCCATGTAAATTCTAGTGGATCACCCACCCACACAGTTTAATGACAGACAAAGTTACAGCTTTTTTCGATTGCTAAAACTCAAAAAGCAAAAATGAGGCACAATTTTCACAACCTCTACTTCTGTTCCCAATCACTTGACTCAATTTATCACTACTTAAGATTTCCTTATCATATTAGAACTCTGATTTTCCTCCTTTACACTCTGATGTCAATTTCACATTACCTTGCTGTCAAAACACACACACAATTTTCAGGTTTACACACACTTTCCACATGAATTCTCAAAGCTTCAATCAACAACACACAAATATTCAAATCTCTAAACTTTCAGGTCTGGCGAGCAATTTGCAATCAGGGACTGCAGCATAAAAGCAAGTTTCCACAAGGCTACCCAGGTGTACGAGTGGTTTCAGGACCACCCACGGTTTTCCATTTTATACCTTCCACCTTATTCCCCCTTCCTCAATCCCACTGAGGAGTTTTTCTCAGCCTGGAGGTGGAAGGTGTACGAAAGGAATTCACAGAGCCAGGTCCCACTGCTTCAAGCCATGGAGGAGGCTTGTAGAGATGTGGCCTTTGAGGCCTTTCAGGGCTTCATGAGGCACTCGAGGTGGTACTTCCAGAGCTGTTTGGACCAGGAGGACATCGCCTGTGATGTTGATGAGGTCCTCTGGTCAGGCAGAGACTGGCAGCATGATGCCCCATGATTATGCTGGGGGGAGGACAATAGAAATAGAATGTTTTGTCTCAAAATTTGTGGTGGTGGTGGGGGGGGGTAACTGTGACAATCAAATGTTTTGTCTCAAAATGTGTGTGTGTGTGTGTGTGTGTGGGGGGGGGGGGGATAAGTGTAAAAATAAAATGTATTGTCTCAAAATTTGTGTGATGTCTAGTGTTTGTCTCAGAGAAAAGTGGGCCCTGTCATACATTCAGTGTGTAATTCATTGTGTTCCCTTTCGACAATTGTGTTTTCAGTTTTGCTCTTCAGTGTTCTTTCCATGCTTGGTAGTGTTCACCCAAAGGCTACTTGTGTTCAAGCAATGAATGGTATGTGTGTGTCATGTGAAAATGTGGCTGTGTTTACCAAATGAAAAAACGTGTTCCATTTTGGGAACGTGTTACGATATGTGATGGCAGGGTTTTGTTGCAAAGGGAAGCCACGGTTTAGGAATTTGTGTGTTATGTTTGGGGTTTTGTGTGTGCAGTTTTGAAAGAAACGTACAGTTTTGAAAAACGCGTTTTAGCAATTGAAAAAAACTTTAAATACCTGCCCCACATGTCCAGACACCACGTTCAGACACAAAAAAGTTAAAGCCATCTAACCATTTCTTTGCTTTTATTATATAATTATGCACGGCTGCGGGGCGCGAGTAGCTGGGTAGGAACTGACCGACCGAGCAAAGGCAGCAACAACGAGAACTGTTGCAGTTCAGTTGTGAGAAATAAAAGTGTGTGAAACTGACAATGCCAGCGTGGTATGTAGTTCTGTGCGTGACTTGTGGTAATGGTCTTGTTACAATAAGTACACAAAATGTGTTGTGTAATTGGAGCGGGCAGTCGCTAATATAATTGATTTGAGTTTCTGTTTACGTTGATCATCAGAATATACGGAGCACCCGTTAATCTAATCCTTCAGCTTTAACCTGAAAAACATAGACGAGCTCCGGTTACACCTTTGTTGCTTCAGCTCTGTAGTCCAGGTGGACAGTTGTGAGGAGCATATCCCCCAGGTCATCCCACAGCTCGCTAGCTGTTTCAAAGGAACCTGGAAGCAGTGGCGGCTCCAGAAATGTTTTTCTGCAGGTGCTATGAAGGAGCCAGTCTTTTTATTGAGGGTGCTATGAAGGAAGTGGTCATGCGTACCTATTGTTCTCTAAAACACCTTCAACACTAGCAGATACACATGCGTGCACAACACCTCAACATCACCTGAAACAATCATTAATATACATCGTAAACATATGAACAATCACTGACTTGTCCACACAGAAAACCATCTGTAGTGTTGCAAGGTTAGCTAACGTTAGCATTAGCATTTCCAGCGGCAAAACCCTGCTGCGGCGGTTGAGGGTTGACTCTCTTCATCCAGATCCGTAGGTTTTTGTGGGTCTGAGATCACTTCCAAACATTCATTCATGTCTGACTGAACCCGTGGAAATGTGGGCAACAAAAACTGATCCACTTTACCACTAGCTCTACCTTTCACTCGTTCTCAGGTGGAAATGAGGTCAAAGTTTAACATCAATTTCCTGTTTTGGTTTAAGATTTTACTATCCATATGCTAATTTACTGATTATTTTTGTTTTGTATGTTAAATATGATCACATCCACACGTTAAATTAAAATTAAATTGTAAAAAAAAATCTAATATTTACATGGGGGTGTTATATATCCAGGGGTAGCTATAGCGCCCCCTAGCGCCCCCCTGGTGCCGCCACTGCCTGGAAGCGTGCTAAGCACTGTTAACTTTGAGATGTTTCTTTTTTGGTTCTTCTGCACAAAGATATGTTAGATAATCTAAATACCTAAATCCTTAGCTTCTATTTTATTAGTTTTATTTGTGGCGATACAGGATAACAGCTAGTGATGGGATTTAGTCCTCCAGCATTGTGTGTGTTCTGGATGTGTGCAGTTACCCGGATGTAAACAATAGCTTTCAAGGGGTCTAGAGGTCAGAAAATTAGTTAGCGTTACTTATGCTGACCTGAAGTGGAGTTTTAGTCATGATTCTGCTCAGTTTTATAAACGAAGCCCCAGAACATTAAAACACACTCCTACCTCAGAACCACTTGTAGTTACATCTGCTTTAGTTCTGCACAAAGTTACTGGTGTGTACAATTAAGACACGCCTACAGAAACCTGCACGTGAGCCTCCAGATCATCTGCAAGTCGTGCATAACCATCCTGTTAGTCCTGTGAGAATGATACAGGTGGGCAGGCTGAACAAATGTCAACTAAAGCAGAAAACCTAGAGCTACAAGACTTTTTCTCACCAGCAAAAGTGTTATTTGGACAACAGCACTGGGATGTGTTATTAACATCATTTATTTTCTATAATTATCCCAGGACTGCCTCAAAATCCCTCCTGGAAATAAAGAAGATTGTGTTTTCGCACAGGAACAAAAGCATCCAGCAGCAGAGTGCTGCAGTAATCAGTTAATAACAAAAAGCAGAAAACCAGCAGCCTTTGTGACTTTCCTCCACATGCTCCTGTGTTTTAGGCAGATGGAGATGACAAGCTGTGGTAAACTCTGTTTGAAATATTGATTCAGTGTTTGATGCTCTGAACAGCCAGCCATCGTGATTCCTTCCACAAAAAAAAAAAAAAAAAAAGATTCAACAAGATGAATCAGCTGGAAAATAACTCATGAGGAGCTGACGACGATGAGCTACAAAACAAGCCTTTTACAGCTGGTGTATTTACTATGTGTTTACATGTTTCAGAGAATTTTTAACACGAATGCATTTGTCCTTCATTCTCCTGCAGCTTTTCATGAGGCTGCCACCCTTAAACCCACGTTTCCCATCATTTCTGTCCACGTTTGCTCCGTATTTTGTACTCCTTAAGTGCATATTCGGGTGAATAAGCGTTCATATTTTCAGACTTTTTCTGTGAAGTGTTTTTCAATCTGTTCTGAGTCTGCTGCTAAATATCTTTACTTTTTATCGAGGCAACGGCGGTGCTAATGACAAATTTACAGGAAGCAGCGTCCTGACCCCGTCACCCTCTGTGAGCCTGTCAGAGCACTGGCGCTGACACGTAATCGCGTTGCGTGTCTCCGCACCGACGCAGATGGACAAGTGTAAGCAGCCACGAACGAAACTCAGCAGCAAGGTAAAAAACCTTTTCTGTGTTTTAAAAAAAGAACCAACAATGCAGTTAGAAAAGTGACACAGTAAGAACATACCAAAGATGTTTGGAGAAGTTAGTCGGACCAGTGAACAAGAGCCAAACCTGTAATAGATCTCAAGGCTTCAGGATAAACCGGATCCAGGTCATGTGGGTCAATAGCAGAGCAAACCAACTGTTCGTCTCAAAAGACGTTACGTATGAAATGAACTCAGTTTCAGTGTTCTTTCTTACCAACTCTGGAATATGAAACAAAACAGGTTCTAGCTCCTTTCTCGAGCCAGACCCTTACGCTGGATCACACTGTGCGATTTCTGGCCGTCGTTGCCAAATCCCTCGTCCTGAGCAGAATCGTGACAAGAAACGGTCAACATCAGGGTGATGTGCATATATGTGCACCATGCTGTGAACGGACAGTGTGACCACCTTTGCAACACCGTTTTGATCAAATCGGCCTCAAAAAGTCTTCAAGCACTGCTTGAAACTCATGACTCCTGTCTGCAACCGACCAATCAAAACACACCTTTGGGACTCCGCCTCTTTGAGCTTCGGTTTCAGTTTATGTTTAAAATGCGGATTATAAACTACACACTAGTTTTTATTTCTGTTAACAGCCCAAGCTAAACAGGAGTTATCGCGTCTCGTCTCGTCTCGTCTTCCTCCGCTTATCCGGGTCCGGGTCGCGGGGGCAGCATCCCAACTAGGGAGCTCCAGGCCGTCCTCTCCCCGGCCTTGTCCACCAGCTCCTCCGGCAGGACCCCAAGGCGTTCCCGGACCAGATTGGAGATGTAACCTCTCCAACGTGTCCTGGGTCGACCCGGGGGCCTTCTGCCGGCAAGACATGCCCGAAACACCTCCCCGGGGAGGCGTCCAGGAGGCATCCTGACCAGATGCCCAAACCACCTCAACTGGCTCATTTCGATCCGGAGGAGCAGCGGTTCTACTTCGAGTCCCTCCCGAATGTCCGAGCTCCTCACCCTATCTCTAAGGCTGAGCCCGGCCACCCTACGGAGGAAACTCATTTCGGCCGCTTGTATCCGCGATCTCGTTCTTTCGGTCATTACCCAAAGCTCATGACCATAGGTGAGGATTGGGACGTAGAACGACCGGTAAATCGAGAGCCTGGCTTTCTGGCTCAGCTCCCTCTTCCCCACGACAGATCGGCTCAGCGTCCGCATCACTGCAGACGCCGAACCAATCCGCCTGTCGATCTCCCGATCCCTCCTACCCTCACTCGTGAACAAGACCCCGAGATACTTAAACTCCTCCACTTGAGGTAGGACCTCTCCCCCGACCCGGAGGTGGCAAGCCACCCTTTTCCGGTCGGGAACCATGGTCTCCGATTTGGAGGTGCTGATCCTCATCCCAGCCGCTTCACATTCGGCCGCGAACCTACCCAGCAAGAGCTGAAGGTCAGAGCTGGATGAAGCTAGGAGGACCACATCATCCGCAAAAAGCAGAGACGAGATTCTCCTGCCACCAAACTCGACACACTCCACACCACGGCTGCGTCTAGAAATTCTGTCCATAAAAGTGATGAACAGAACCGGTGACAAAGGGCAGCCCTGGCGGAGTCCAACCCTCACTGGGAACAGGTACGACTTACTACCGGCTATGCAGACCAAACTCACGCTCCTCTGGTAAAGGGACTGAATGGCCCTTAACAGAAAGCCACCCACCCCATACTCCTGGAGCGTCCCCCACAGGGTGCCCCTGGGGACACGGTCATAAGCCTTCTCCAAATCCACAAAGCACATGTGGATTGGTCGGGCAAACTCCCATGCCCCCTCCATCACCCTTGCAAGGGTATAGAGCTGGTCCACAGTTCCACGGCCAGGACGAAAACCACATTGCTCCTCCTCTATCTGAGATTCAACTATCGATCGGACCCTCCTCTCCAGTACCTTGGAGTAGACCTTTCCAGGGAGGCTGAGGAGTGTGATCCCCCTATAGTTGGAACACACCCTCAGGTCACCCTTCTTAAAGATGGGGACCACCACCCCGGTCTGCCACTCCCTAGGAACTGCCCCCGATGACCACGCAATGTTGTAGAGACGTGTCAACCATGACAGCCCTACAACATCCATAGCCTTGAGATACCCAGGACGAACCTCATCCGCCCCCGGGGCTCCGCCGCTGTGTAGTTGTTTGACTACCTCAGCAACTTCTGCCCCCGAGATCGGACAGTCCATCCCCAGGCCTCCCAGCTCTGGTTCCTCCTCGGAATGCGCATTGGTGGGATTGAGGAGCTCCTCAAAGTATTCCTTCCACCGTCCGACTATAGCCTCAGTTGACGTCAGCAGCTCCCCATCCCCACTGTAAACAGTGTGAGCGAGTTGCTGCCTTCCTCTCCTGAGGCGCCGGACAGTTTGCCAGAACCTCTTTGGAGCCGATCGATAGTCTTTCTCCATGGCCTCACCAAACTCCTCCCACGCCCGAGATTTTGCCTCGGCAACTGCCACTGCTGCACCCCGCTTGGCTATCCGGTACCTGTCTGCTGCCTCCGGAGACCCACTGACCAGCCACGCCCTGTAGGCCTCCTTCTTCAGCTTGACGGCTCCCCGAACCTCTGGTGTCCACCAGCGGGTACGGGGGTTGCCACCACGACTGGCACCGGCCACCTTACGACCACAGCTAGCAACAGCCGCCTTGACAATCGCAGAGTGGAACAAGGCCCACTCGGACTCAATGTCCCCCACTGCTCTCGGGACGTGGTCAAAGCTCTGCCGGAGGTGGGAGTTGAAGACCGTCTTGACAGGTTCTTCTGCCAGGCGTTCCCAGCAGACCCTCACTATGCGTTTGGGTCTGCCAGGTCTACGCGGCATGTTCCCTTGCCATCTGATCCAACTCACCACCAGGTGGTGATCAGTTGACAGCTCCGCCCCTCTCTTCACTCGGGTGTCCAAAACATACGGCCGCAGGTCAGATAATACGACTACAAAATCTATCATCGACCTGTGACCTAGGCTGCCCTGGTACCGAGTGTACCGGTGGGCATCCTTATGTTCGAACATGGTGTTCGTTATGGCCAAACTGCGGCTTGCACAGAAGTCCAATAACAAAACACCGCTCGAGTTCAGATTAGGTGGGCCGTTCCTCCCAATCACACCCCTCCAGGTCAAGCTGTCATTGCCCACGTGAGCATTGAAGTCCCCCAGCAGGACAATGGAGTCCCCTGATGGAGCACTATCTAGCACTCGTCCCAGGGACTCCAAAAAGGGTGGGTACTCTGAACTGATATTTGGCCCATAAGCACAAACAACAGTCAGGACCCGTTCCCCGACCCGAAGGCGCAAGGAAGCTACCCTCTTGTCCCCCGGGGTAAACCCCAACACACAGGCAGAGAGTCTCGGGGCTAACAAAAAGCCAACCCCAGCCCTCCGCCTCTCACCCGGAGCAACTCCAGCAAAGCAGAGTGTCCAACCCCTCTCCAGGTCTCGGGTTCCAGAGCCAATGCAATGTGTCGAGGTGAGTCCGACTATATCTAGCCGGTACCGCTCAACCTCTGCCACAAGCTCCGGCTCCTTCCCCGCCAGCGAGGTGACGTTCCATGTCCCAAAAACTAGTTTTCTTGTCCGGGGATTGGACCGCCAAGGCTCCCGCCTTGGTCTGCCACCCGATTCACATTGCACCGGACCCTTCATGTTCCTCCTGCGGGTGGTGGGTCCACAGTTGGACGAGCCCATGTATCCGGTTCGGGCTGGGCCCGGCCGGGCCCCATGGGCGAAAGCCCGGCCACCAGGCGCTCGCTCACGGGCCCCAACCCCAGGCCTGGCTCCAGAGTGGGACCCCGGTAACCCTCCGGGCCGGGTACTCCGACTCTTCGTTTTAACCGCCATGAAAGATCCTTCGAACCGTTCTTTGTCTCACCCTTCACCTAAGACCAATTTGTCATGGGAGACCCTACCAGGGGCACTAAGTGCCCCAGACAACATAGCTCCTAGGAGCCCAAGCTAAACAGGAGTTATACTAAAATAATTAAACTACATTTTTAGACCATCAGATAAATTGTGAAAACCGTGATTTTGCGATCTGTGAGAGCTGAGAGGAGACTAGCTCACGAACATAAAAAATAAAACACAAAAACATGAGATCCCTTTTCTGTTGGTGGAAATCTCACATATTCAGCTGATAACGATGGTTCAGTAGCGTTTTGCTGCAGAGGGACAGAGGACGCGCTGTGATGGCGGGAGTGAGCTGCCACACGAAGCCGAGCTGCAGAGCAGTGAGACCAAATTCACGGCAAAACTTTAGATATCGCAGCGATCTGTGAAAGATTGTTACTTCTCTGTAGTTTAGTTGGTTCTTATGGAGGAGAAGGATGAATGGCCAGCTGACAGCTCAGCTGTTTAGCTGGAAGACGGGAAAAGGAGACCTGCAGCCAGAGTCTGACGCCAAAACGAGGGTTTTAAAACCGAAGCTTCCTCTTTGAGGAAGATGAGTTGGGCCATGAACCGACACTAAAACTAAGTGTTTATTTTTTCAGTTTTGTTTGGGTTAGCGGTCTGCTTAGTGACGTATACTTCGGTAGGTGCGCTATGACGCAGAGCGTCCTGCTGGAGAGAGACGTCGTGCAGTCTGCCTCACTTGCGCCGTACAATGTTCCACCTTTCTGGAGTTCTCAGTGTGACATGAACAATCCTGTTCGACGGCCAAAAACCGCACAGTGTGACCCGGGAATGGACAAGGAGGGAACGGCAATGATTGTCACTTCTGTTTTGGCAGGTGGAGTTTGCCCATGGTGATAGCAGAAGTTTCTGTAGAGACGGAAAAGCAGCTGTCCTAAGGCTGATCCCTGAGGAACACCGCTATGACCCTTTTCTAATGGAGGACATGGAGGAGGTGTTAAACAGCCTCCTAGAGGCTGATAAGTCTGTTCTCACTTATTTAGAGGAATTATTAAAACACACTGCTTACTGCTAATCTAAGACAGAGATACACATGTTCTAATTCAAATGGATTAATTGAAAGAACGCTATTCCGCGGCTCTACTTCATGTCTTTCAGCTGTTGGTATGTATCGTAAACAGCAGCGGGAACATTAGTTGGTTTGTAAGAGTGTAACACAAAAATAGTTGTTTTTTCAGCCGTTTTAAAAACAATCATCTTTAAAAATAAACTGTAAGGCAGAGGGAAATTCACAGCAAGGAAGGAACTGTCAACTGAAACCATCAGCATCAAATGAAAGTCCTGTTGAACCATTCCAGTAAACTGCGAGCTACAGACCGTGTGCTAAACAGGTTAGATACACCTAAAATCTTGGCTGGTGAGAGTTTCTCCTGCCAGAGTGGGGACTTTTAAACACAGAGGATTGGACTGAAGCTTTTAGACACATCCATAATGGATGTTATAAAAATCAGAGTTCATCTCCTCTACTCACCGTTTCTGGTGAGGATGACCGCGATGTACTGCTGGCTGAAGGTGCTGACAGTCAGCAGCATGGACGGCCTCTGGGAGGTGACGAAGCTGAAGGCCACATCCTCTCTGGCCCTGCTGTCTTTGGAAACACTGGAGACTTGAGAACTCCTGTTCTGCATCACCGAGAAGGGCTCCTGGAAGGTGTAGGTCACCGAGGACTCTCTGTCGAAGGACACGGACACCTCTGCAGGGACACACAAAGGGTAGCTTTCAGTGCAGCGAGCTTCCACAGTCCACACAAAGTTATCAGTAAGGGGAATCAGAAAGGACGTCCCTTTAGAGCTGACATGAAACCCACACACTATTAAAACAGCATCAGTGGATATTACTGACAAAAGCATCACCGTAATTGTCTGACTGAGCTGAGGTGTCCTTAAACACGTAGCTTTGTGGACATATGTTCCTTCCTTCCTAAAATAGTCAGCATTAGTGTCCCTCGCTCAGCGCCTGCTAGCATCAAAACATGTTGCAGCATTTCTTCTTTCATTACTTGGAGCAATTTATCAGATGGCTTCCTCTGGGGCCACCGGAGCCTCCGTACGACACTTTCCCCTTCATACAGAGCTATTCCCTGAGCCCTACAAACAACTTTGATGTGTAAAATTGGCACGTTTTCCTTTCCTTTGCCGTTTTCCTTTAAGACAGCCCATCATCCCAGACTAGCTGCTGAAAGCAAGCTGTGCTCCAGTGTTCTTGTACTATTTTATTTTGAGCTTTCATGCCTTTTTTTGTTTAATAAAGGGCAGATGTTGGTTCTGAAGGAGTGAGGCCTGGTGAGAGCTGTGCTGCGGTGGGGAAGTGCTGATGATGCTGCAGTGACCTCCACATGGGCTGCTTTTTAATGCATCAAAACAAAGTTAACCACCAGATTCACTTTGCCATTTCCTGTAGGGTGAAAAGCAGAGGGGATGCGTGTAAATGATCACATGGCTCCCCACCATCCTCACATTACCGCAACAACACATTTGCATCAGGAGTGGCTCAGCTGTGCAGCCACAAAGCCCCGGTGAAGCGCATCGGATGATCTGGAGGCGACTGCTGCTGATCTTAGCTGGTGCCAGAAGTTTGCTTCTGCCTCTTTAATTACACCCACAACAACCGTGGCAGCACACAGTAGGACAACACATAACTAACATCATGATGTTTAAGTAGCCAATCAGCAGGCAGGAGGACTTCCTGATGAATACAAACACAGTCACAGCTGTCACTGTCACCATCCAAGCAGAGTTCTGCACTTTTTGTGCTACGTTCAACGATACAAATGGTGAAATAAAAATGTGATTATAGCAAAATGGATGGATGGATCCAGTCAAACATCTGGGCTGCAAATTGTAATGGTGCATCAGTTGTGACTATAACAGACGAGGAACATATCTGAGATAAAAGGACAAATCATGTGTGTGTGACTTTTATGATGGTGATGATCCATTTCTCTGTAATGCATGGATTTGTGGCACACACACACACACACACACACACACACACACACACACACACACACACACACACACACACACACACACACACACACACACACACACACACACACTGATTTTATGAGTTTAAGGTAATGCATGCTGCTGAGACATGACAGATGTTTTTTCCTGGCTGTGGTTGCTTCTCTAATGATGACTCCACCCACCTTACATGAAACCCTGGTTCCGTTACTGAGCTCGTTCTCCTTCCTTAAGTTCCAGTACATATAAGAAGCTGAGTCTGTTCATGTGAAGCAGCAAGAAGCTCCACCCCTCACACACCCCATAATTTAACAAGCTGGGGGAGAAGGATGGACACAAAAATTCATTCCACATCATTAGAGAGAAAGGCGATATAATCATCAGATTCCTCGTCTTTCAGCTGCTGCAGTTTTACTGAGTTTAATTGTTCCTTCAAACATTAGTTCAACTGTTGTAAAACTTGTTGCACTGAATCAGGAGAGAAGATTAAAACATTTACATCCACTAGAGAGGGAGTGTTCTGTCTGCCATGCAGCCTCTGAATGTTACCGAGTCTGATGTTCAAACAGGAACGTACAGGGCAACAGTGAACATGATGCTCTCCATTCACTTACACACACATGCGCGCGCACACGCACACACATGCACACGCACACACACGCACACACACACACACACACACACACACACACACACACACACACACACACACACACACACACACACACACACACACACACACACACACACACACACTAGGGTGACCAGATCCCAACGTGTCACATTATTGCTCCCCTGTGCCTAGAGTTTTTCCTTAATTGTGTCCACCTGCCTCTTACCTGATTACCCATTCCAGTGTGTATATAAGCCTTGTGTGTTGCTTGTGGTTTTGTCGGTTCTTACTCGTTACATGTCAGTTTTTGTTCACATCCGTCTACCCTGTCGTGTCTGCACTCCTAACCATTAAAAGGAACCAAATGTCTGCTGCTGTCTGGCCTGGGTTGATTCACCTGCCTGAAGGATCCGCTCTTCCTCCCTCACCTTCCCTCCACATCGTGACACAACGTGCCAAATGTGGGACAACGTGAAGTTCCAATGAGAAAAAAACCAAACAAACGTATGTTCTGCGTTTTAGCCCTAACATCACTGTTACATATACATACAATTATATTTTATTATCATATGTTTCTTGTATATGTTTTATTTGAATTCAGCAGGAACACGCATACAGCAACAGCTTTACTATCTCACAGTTCCTCTCAAGTCACCACAACATGACTCTGTAGTGGCTCTGATCATTTTAATAATACAGATATAAGCCCACAATAATACAAACATGCAGGTTTAAGTAGCTTTTCAGGGTTTTCATTCAATGTTTTCCACAACAGAATGACAGTAAAAGTAGCAGTAATATTTTTAGACGTATTTATGTTTGTTTTTAATTGATTTTCCACTAAAATAAGCGTCTCATAGAAAAAAAATCCATACTTCTTTGTTATTTTTCCTCATAATTCAGAAACAAAACGTTTTTTTTTAAACATGACAATAAATCTCTTCTAGATTTTAGGTGAGAGAATAAACATCAGATTATAATCTCTAAAAAATTTAGATCTAATCTAATAAAAGTTTCTTTGAGTTACTTGTTGCCTCAAATGTCTGAGAATAAGTGATGATAGCTTCCATTTGTTCTCCTTATGTCTTCACTGTGCTTTAAGGGGCTCAGCATGTAAGCAGGTATCTGAAACCGCAGCACCGTGTCTGTGTTAGAGCCTCCACTGTGTTCATCATGGACCTGTCTAATTACTGGAACTCCTGCTTTTGACCTCTTCAGATCAGACTCCGCGCCGAGACATGAAGAATGACTCAGAAACAACAAAGACTGTCGAGTATCTTTGAACATGTTTAATTCATGAGTTTACCGCATGTTCTCCTCCGTGCTCACTCACTCTTGTTTTGGTGGTTCGGGCGCTCCACGCACGCTCTGGATCTGCGTTAAAGTCCCGCCTCCGTTTGATTGACAGCAACAGGCAGTTTTCTCCACAGTTTCTTCCATGAGATTGAAACTCGAAACGGGAAACTGTCAACAATGCGGGACACGTGAAAATGCAGGACTGCCCCACACAAAGCCGGACATGGGGCAGCAGCAGCTCAACAAGTTGAGCGGGTTGTCCAGTAATCAGAAGGTTGCAGGTTCAATTCCAGCTCTGGACAGAGAATTCTGCTGTTGTGTCCTTGTGCAAGACACTTAACCCACCTTGCCTGCTGGTGGTGGTCAGAGGGACTGGTGGCGCCTGTGCTCGCCTGCCTCACCTCTGTCATTGCGCCCCAGGGCAGCTGTGGCTACATCGTAGCTCATCACCATCAGTGTGTGAATGTGTGAGTGAATGGATGAATGATACACTGTAGTGTAAAGCACTTTGGAGTCCTTACTCTGAGAGGTGCTATACAAGTGCGGATCATTTATCATTTATCATGTACTGGTCACCCTAGCACACACACACACACACACACACACACACACACACACACACACACACACACACACACACACACACACACACACACACACACACACGCGCGCACACACACACACACAAATGTCCATCTCACCCTCTGTGGATGGTCTCATCCTTCCAAGCCCGGGTCCTCTACCAGAGGCCTGGGAGGTTGGTTTTTGCAACATTCATATTAGGGAGGGTGGAGCCGTAGCGCCCCCTATGGATGAGCCAACACTGACCTTACTTCCGTTAGTGTAGTAATGTAATGTCTCCCCTGGTTCATGTCATTCACCTCTGATCACATTTAGTTTTTTCATCTCAAAGGTCTCCAGTCACCGTGTGCTTTGCTTCAAACAACAGACTTCCTTCTTGTTTGTTCAAAACCGGTCCAAATCTCTGTTTCTGTTTAGTCCCTGTTGATGATTCCATAATCCATCCCGGCCCTACGCACTGTCAACCATCTCCATGAGTAACTTAGCACTAACAGCATCTCATCCACCCTCCTGCTATGCCTCATCTCCTTGTCCACTGGACACTTCACTCCCAGTCCCACCGTCTGGTATCACATCCTCCTCACTTTCAAAGCTCTCCATAATCGGACTCCCCCACATCTCTCTAAAGTGCTCCAGCCTCTCCAACACAGATCATCTTCCCAGCTCTTCTCACCTGCCAGCACACCCTCAGCAGCTCCTACAGCTTTCATCTATTACGTTTTATGGATATATTTTTGACTTGTTGTAACTGTAGGGAAACAATCACGACGCAGTACGTCAACGGTGTCGGTGTGCTGGTATCACAACCTGAGGAGCTGTGACATCATGCTCACACTGCTTTGCCCCAGCTGCAGCCAGATGTGCTCCCACAGAGAGCCAGTTTGCTCAGCCCGCTCCTCGGTCTGAGTGGCTGGAGATGCTCACACACTGCAGCACATCATTTGTTCTAATGCATTTTAAATGTTCTCACATTCTGCAGTCTGGACAAGTATTAATTGCCCCTCGCATTGCTTGTATTCCTATTGGTTCTCTGTAATGGTATAGCCTTGACAGTGATGGATTTTCTGTTTGCTCTAACCAGCATTAATTGATTAAAGGAATTACAGCGTGCAGCTTTTGTTTAGAGACGCACGACTCACCTTGGTTGCAGGTGGTCCCTCCGTAGGCAGACTGTGAGCAGTCACAGATGTAGCCATTGTTCTTTTCAATGCAGCGCCCTCGGTTGTGGCAGAGGCTGCTGGAGCCGCTGCAGTAGCCGGGGCAGCCGGAGGTCACTCCTGGTGTCATCTTGGCCCTCTCCTCCAGGTCGACGCTCCTGCCGTTGACCGTGAGAGACCTTATGCAACCCAGGAAGCCCCTCTGCTGGGATGCGGTTCCTCCTGACAACACGGAAACACGCTGGTATGAAATCCCAACTCAAGTCTACTAAACAGTTAATTACACAGGCTTTAAGAGAGACACAAAGAAGGAAAACACAGTGGTAGTTGAACATTTTCCCCTCGCAGAGGTGGTAAAGTGATGGTTTGGGATGGAAAATAAATCATACAGTTGTGTCTGTAATTTATTTGCGAGAGAGAAAAAAACACAATCCTGAGGGTATAATCTCCTTTCACGATCCCTTAAGGCTGAAAAATGATGCTTGTTAAATCCTGAACTGTTTCAGATGAAGAGAAGCTCTGCAGCATTTCTTATGACGTCTCTTATTTGAAATCCGGCTGGTGGAAGAGAAATTGTAGCTGCTCGTGTGATGTGGTGTGTGAGTGCTGGTTGATGCTGTTAACCCTTCCCCCCACTGAGGTCCTGGTGGCAGGAGTCATTACAACACGACCCACGGCTGCCATCTTTACGGGCTGAGTGCATAAAGATGCTCGCTGGGTTTGAATGAACGCCGTGCTTCGTTTCTGATGCATCAAACGCCGTAGAGCGGCGTGAAGGAGCTGCGTCATAACTCACTACGATGAGGACTTTTCTCCCACTTGAGATAAACCAGCTAGTTAAAATCTGATGGCAACACTCCTTGTTGTTTGGAAGGCCTTGCCGTAGGTAACCGCGGTAACCCAGGACACACGAGGAGCCTCTGCCGCATTCCCTGCAGCTCTACACCCTACAGCTGGTTTTGTGAATATAAAATGTGTGGAAATGAAACTGCTTGTGGGAGGATTGTCACCTTCATTTGTCCCTTTGCTCATCCTATAAATAACTTTGATGGTAAATGGACCATTAGGTGCATGGGCAGTGGCCCCAGCTGGAGAGAAGATGAATAAGGCAGGTTTTTACGGTGCTCTATAACGACGTGTGTTGTTAAAGAGACACGTCCAAATGTCAGGGTGGAGACGGCTAAACAATCACGTAAAATAGATCTGTTCACATTAGCTTCCTGGAGGTGGTCCTCAGAGGTTCTGGTCCATCCTGACACGGCAGACTCAGCTCCATCCATGAAGAGAACCTCCCGGTGCACCATATCCCAAAGGTTCTGGACTGGACGGAGCTCTGGTGGCTGAGGAGGTTGTTGGAGTCTGATGAACTCAGGGCCATGTTCTAGAAATCAGTTCGAGATGATCTGAGCTTTGTGACATGGTGCTGGACATGTTCATGCTGGAAGCAGCATCAGAAGATCAGATAATGTAGGATGCAGCTCAAATCAGACCAATATGACCAGTCTCTTGTGGTCCAGTTCTGGTGATCCAGTGGGAATAGTCACCTCAGGTTTCTGCTCTTGGCTGACAAGAGAGACACCTGGTGTGTCCTCTGCTGCTGGCTCCATCTGGAGCAGATGGGTGGTTCTGCAGGCCTCGGTAGGAACCTGAGCGGATCTGTCTTTCTGTCAGCTAGAACCAGTCCGACCAGTCTCTGGTTGTGGGTTCCAATTCCAGCAGACCAGGCTGTCTGATACCAACAACCAAAGTCTGTTGAATCTCCTTTCCTCTCCATCCCGACGCTGAGGCCGAACTGTGAGCTAGGTCCACAAACGCTGCCGTCTGATTGGCCGATGTGCACAACAGAATGGTGATCATCCTTATCTGATTTCATAGTGAGATGAGAACCCACCAGCTTTGTATTTGCTGTTGCAAAACCATGTCCCAGTCTTTCTATTAAAATCAATGGTAGGAGACAATAATCTAGAGATAATCTGAGATTAGAAACTCAACAGTAGTTGGGAATATCAGCTTCTCACCAGCTGCAGACTCTCTAAGATCCAGATATCCAACACTCAGAGTTCAAACATGTATATTTGCTGTTGTGTGATTTATTTACCGCAGATCTTCTATTCTCAGCTGTGAGTTAGAAGATCTTGTCTGGTACATTATTTATTCCAGCTTTCACACACCAGGGTTGTGTTCTCGAGAGAAAACAAACCTGGCTTTTATAAAAGATTCCTGCCACATGTAATCTTTTGTTTTACAAGCTCCCTCTGATCTTCAGTCCTCATCACAACAGTGTGAATTAGTGATGCTGGGAAAGCCTGAGTGTGCATTTGTTATGGTTTAGCATTCTGATTGCAAACGTTTTAAAGCATCTCATGAGTTTGTTCCATAAAACCGGCTTCAATACATGTTAATTACATTTGAATCAGGTTTGTTCATCAGAGGAACTCCTTTATGACAGCTGAGAAAACGAGACATCGACAATAAAACTGGCCTTTGAGGCTGCACTAATGAATATTTAGTTAGTAAATAAAGGCGAGCGCGGGCCCTTCAGCTACCTGCTTTGGTTTGAACTTAAAGATTTGTGGCTGCGGCAGCCTCTAAAAGCCCAGCATCCTCGTGTTCAGCAGCTGCTGTTAGTAAAACAAAATCTGTCGTTCGTCAGCAGCAACAAACAGCAGATGGACAAAGTCGGCGCCTGGCTGCCGCATACAGGAGTCTGAGGAGAAGGGAACCGGACCTCCAGCCTGCTCTGCTGCTTTCATCATCAGAACCAGCAAACATCACAGCAGCTTCAGGTCCCACCCAGCTCCAAGAGCGAACATCTACCGAAGACAAATTCCTTGTAAATGTAATTTTACTTGGCCAATAAATCTGAAATCTGAATCTGAAGTCCTTCTTCTGCGGTTCTGTTTGTTTCTGAATGAGCAAAGAGTTGTTAACACACTGGGATGTTTGGGAAACCAGTTCATGCGACAGTGCGTTTTCCTGCTGGAAGGATCCACAGAGCTCCACAGCACTCCAGTGGACTTCCAGGTTCATCATAATTCATTCAGATTTTCATGAAAAGTTCCTGAAACCAGGAAGGTTCTCCACTGGCGTTCAGGACTCTGACCCAGTGGAGCAGCCAGAGCTGGAGTTCCCTCCAGCCTAAGCCACGACGTCTGGATTAGAGCAGCTGCTGACACCTGACCTCCAACACCGGATAGCTCCAGGAGTCGCATCAGGAGCTTCTCCCCACATGCTGAGTGTTGGTGATTTCTGCTGCTCATTGTCACATTCTCATCAGCAGCTCCACACACAGACTCCTGGATAGGGTTGGGCATCGTTTCCTTTTGAACGATTCCAATTCCTCATTTCGATTCCGGTTCCTATCAATTCCCGATTCCGATTCTTTGAAGACATGACACGTTTTACACGAGCCATCTAACCACAGGTCCTACTTGATGAAATAATCTCAACTTCAGCATGAATTTTAATTCTATGAACAACAACATCACCTTCATTTTGACAAAAACATGTTTTGAAGAAAAAAAGAAGACGACTTGCAGCACAACCAGTGTGTTTGTTTCTGACCACAACCAAAGTCTGGAAGAAGCCTCTGGGATGAGAGGCTAAATGTCTCCAACACATCCAGAAACGTCCAGCTGTTTTCAGCTAAAACTCTCAGGATGATCATGTCCAGGATGACTGAGAACTACACCTCCATGCTGCAGCAGCATTCAGTCAGGACAGGAAGTGAAACTTAAAAGTAGCTGCTGTCAGTAACAATCTAACATATTTTAAACATTAAAACTCAACAGAAATAGTTCAGAAAGGAAATTAAAATGTTCACAACTTTGTGTGTGATTTATAATAATAATAATAATAATAATAATAATAATAATAATAATTATTATTATTATTATTATTATTATTATTATTATAAGCTGGTGTGGTCCACCACAGAGAAGCTGCTCTAGCATGATGGCTTTAATCATTCTACATGTTATTGTTCAGCCTTCTGACACTCACACACACACACACACACACACACACACACACACACACACACACACACACACACACACACACACACACGCGCGCGCACACACACACACACACACAAGTGTTGGTGAGCGGCTCCGTGTGTTTTTATTTCTGCAGTGAGACAAACACCTCACATTGTCCAGAGTTTGTTCTTTAAGCTTCTATTAAATCCACTGTGTTGACGTATTGAACAAGTTTCCTCTACGCTGCAGGAGTTAAAGTTTACATTGCGGAGCAAAAGTTCGCCAGACGTGTTTGTTTATATCTGGGCGTTGGTCACAATTTGCAAATCACTTTTATTTTCCACGGAGATCCGCCACGGATTCCTCTTTCGGTCGACATTCTAGGAATCAAAATAAAAAACTTTGAATGATTCCGGGAAAAACTAACAGTTGGAACTGGTTCCAGTTGATGCTCGCTGCCCAACCCTACTCCTGGAATAGCATCATGTCTGACCCTCAGATAACCTCCAATTTCACCAACACACAAGTTTTCTGATTAAGGAGTCCAAAGCAGGAGGAGAGCTTTGTCATGTCCTAAAACAGGGGTCAACAACCCGCGGCTCTGGAGCCGCATGCGGCTCTTGCATCCATCTGATGCAGCTCTCTGTGCTTGTAAAATAATGAATGGATATTTAAATAAAATGCTTTATATTTTACTGCATTAATTTTACATCTGTATGCCAATTCTAAATGTAAAGGTTGTCTGCGTAAACCTGAACAGGTCCAACCCGGTCTTTACTGTGAGACCGGGTTGACGCGTCACGCTTGTGCGTAATCATCTGCGCTGTCTGAGCTGAAGAGTGAGATTCTGGGATTCTCCTCAGACGGCTCCTGGATGTGTCGCCACATTGGAGACAGGAACAAGCACTATTCAGCCAAAGTTTCATAATCAAGGAACATTTTCTAAGTGACAAGTCTCGCTTCAGTCGGAGGAATCTTCCCGCATGCGCTCCGGTTCTGCGATGTGCTCCAAGCCCCTCTCCACATCTTCAGCTCGCTGTGTACCATACGTATGCGCTGACAGTGAGCAGCACTGTCCAGTGTCCAGCTTAGATGTTCAGAAGGAAATCTTTTCTTGAGTGATTTAGCTACATCTGCGATGTGCGTAAAATAAAGTGTCAGTTTGTCTGCATGCGTCGGGGTAATTCTTTCTATTCTTTCTCCGTCAAAATAAACGGCCAAATACGGGAATTATCCGGTCAACACAACACAAGCCCTGCTTTTAACTGTTCTGTTTTCTTGTGAAAATGGATAAAATTAAACTTGATTAACACCAGAGCCAGGCGCACTGCGCCGTTATCTCCGTCACTGTAAATGAGGGAAAACAAATTGATCGGATCCTTTTCTGACCTTCCCCACCTACAAAGTTTAATTACAACAATCAAACGTGACAGAGCCTGGATTTGTATTCTGAACAGTCTAAACATGTTGTAAAAAGAAATGTATGACAAAGTGGCACCTGCTCAGTAAAACCACCAACAGGGTGAAAAATATCTAAATATTGTAGGCAGAGACGGGCTACAACTTCTGGATCCAATTTATATAAATCGTTTTATTGATTATCGTCTTATGAAAGATAACTTTGACGTATACGAGCGACCGGTAATGGCTGCTGTCACCTGTTGTGAGCAGCTCTCTGCTGTCTGAGGGTAGGCCCCGCCCACAACGCCGCGGCTGCTGTGGCTCCCAGTGTTTTCTTTACTGTGGGAAACGGGTAATAATGGCTCTTTGATGGGAACAGGTTGCCGACCCCTGGTCTAGGGTTAGCAGATCATCTCACAGGCAGGAGTTGGTGGAAATCATAGAACAAAGGTCCAGATAAAACCCGGTTCTGTTCCATCCCCACCTTTCCAATAAGTTTTAAATAATTGAATGTGGAGATGTGTGTCTGATGGAGAGCCTACCCACAAACAGCTGGCTGCTGAGCTGCAGGCGAAGGTGTCCATCAGCAGGAGCCTCCAGGAAGCGGAGGGGCAGCTGGTCCACCTGCAGGGAGGCCTCCTTCACGTTCCGCTCTGCCCTCACGTAGTGCCACTGTCTGTCATTCAGGGGCAGGTGGGACTTCACGGACAGGACCGCCGGACCGTTGCCCACATCAAAGGAGAAAGTCACCACCGAGGGAGCTGGGAGACACACACACACACACACACACACACACACACACACACACACACACACACACACACACACACACACACACACACACACATGACGGACCTGCATAGATCCACGAAGCTCAGCTGACAGCTTGTCAGTAATTCACAACGTGTCTGATGCTGCAGTAACACATAAAACCCCAAACATGCTCACGGCGCCACCTCTAGGTCTCTGAACACCAGAACCAGAACCAGAACCAGCACGCGCTGCAGCACTTCCTGTGTGAGGACGCTGACGTGAACTTTCAGCTCATCTTTTACAGCTTTTCACTGCAAAGTGAACACTTTTCTGTAAACATCTGGTTCCTCTTGTTGCGGTAAATCTGGGTGTTTTTATGACATCTGGAGCTTTATTAAGCTTTTATCCACGGATGACAGCCGGCTATTGCTGCAGAGCGTGCTGCTGGGATTACATCATGGTGCAACCTGACAGGCTGCTTCTCTGGGAAATTGAACTGTCAACGAGAGTACACCCAAAGAAGAGCAAAGTGTATCACTGATGGCTTTTTGGGCCATTTTTTCTGTTTGGACAGTCTTTCACGCCATTTGCAATCTTATCATGTGCTGCATTTTTCTATTGTGGTGTGACATTCACTCACAGCTCAGCTCCAGTCTGATGAAGTCCTTCAGTCCCTGGTTCTCCAGAAACACTCCAGAGGGAGTGCTGGTCTTGAAGTAAAAGGAGATATCAGAGGCCAGCTCTGCCTGCAGGGTGGGGAAGTAGAGGTAGGAAGACTCCTGGTAGAAAGAGGCCGCGTTCCAAATGGACTCTGGAGAGGAGCAGAGCTACGTTATAGTTTCATCATTCATGCTAACAAGCTCTGAACTCAACAGCAGCTTTGGTGCGTGCATCCTAAACATGCTTCTGTCTGTCCCATCCAAAACTAGACAAGAAGAAGTCACAGCTTGGGATTCCTGATGATTAAACTAAACCAGACTTTTATAAAAGAGCTCACATAAGTCTTTTGACTTTTCAAAACTTTTCTTTCTCTAACTTCTTGAGTCTGAGGTGTGAAGCTCACACCTGAAGATTTAATTCACAGAAGTTCACATCTTGGTCGTCAGAAGATAAGAAAAGTGTGGAGCACAAAAAAACACATTCTTAATGATTATTTCTGATCTTAATTAGTCACACTGAGTGTTTCATGCAACGTGACGATAGTCTCCTACACCTAGCTCCTTCCGACAGAACGTAGGCAGGGCGACTCTCGACACTTCCCCCTCCAGCTGAACTCTGCTGATGCAGCTTCTGGGCTTTCTCTCCCCTGAGTACGACTTACAGGCATAGAGACCACAGGTGTTCAACTCCTCCTCGAGTATTTGGGGTTGTGTGTGTGTGTGTGTGTGTGTGTGTGTGCGTGTGTGTGTGTGCATGTGTGTGTGTGTGTGTGCGTGTGTGTGTGCTTGTGTGTGTGTGTGCATGTGTGTGTGTGCGTGCGTGCGTGCGTGCGTGCGTGTGTGTGTGTGTGTGTGTGTGTGTGTGTGTGTGTGTGTGTGTGTGAAGCCAGCTGTTTTAAGTGAAAGGCTTTCAGGATTGAAGCTGCTGAGCGTTTTTTGCTCCAGATGTTTTACGGTGTGACAGATGTGGGCTGCAGGCAGGTCTGTTTTTATGGCCCAGCCATGCTGCTGAAACATGCGGGGCGTGCTTTTGTGATGTGGAGTAAACACCACAGCGTGGAACTTTGAGTAAGAAGCCTTTCCAGCTTTTGCAGACAAACTGAACACAGATGTGTGTTCCTGCAGGATTCCTAACCGAGCTCGGGTGGTTTTTTAGATCTCAGTTGTCCTTGTCTGAGTTTGACCTGCATATGCGGACGAACGGTTCTTGAGAAGTTTCCAGTTGTTCAGCAACTAGCTGTATGTTTGGCGGCCTCTTAAGCAGACTGATTTGCCACTTTGTTAGGCACACCTTTTCCATTGCTTCTCACCACAAATCTGACCCTGTGGACCCACATTCTGATGCTACTTCCAGCTGGACCGTGCACCATGTCACTAAAGCTCAGATAGATCATCTCTTCTAGAACATGACCATAGTTTCACTGGACTGATGAAGTCAAAGTGATGGATGGAGCTGCATTAGAGCACCCTGCTTCACTCCACTCTGCCTGCTGTAAGGTTTGCAGGAGAGCAGAAGGACTTCGCCTCTTTATCCAGAGACACACAAAGGAAAAACTCTTCCAACAGACAAGGACTGAACACTGTCTAAAATCTCCCTCCATCTGCAGCCAAATCTGGCACAGCAGCTGCAGCCCTGAAGTGATCACCTACTGTCTCCATAACAACGCAGAGGACCAACGTGGTAGACAGCCTCTGATCCCGTCCTGTTGGTGTCTCCAATAAAGATCTGGCTCACTGGAAGGTGGTCTTTGTAGGAGAGGATCCCCGTGTCATTGGCCCTGTGAGTGACAAAAACAGATGCATAAATCGTACAGCAGGGCCTTCGGGGGCTGGGCTCCTTTGTGGTGGTCCAGATAAAGTCTTCTATTCTTCTCCATTATCACAGAAGGCACAGTAAACAGTGAAAAGAGGCCAATCTGTCACACCACAGACAAGCGCCTGTGGAAATATGCAGACGGTGCTCAGAGCAGGGAGCTTTGGAGTAGATTACCGTGCTGCAAACAAAGACATCCGCAGCTCCTAATGCACTTCTTAAATGAGCCCCGATTCCTCCATTCACCATCAAGACATTATGATTAGGTTGACTATGATTGTGACATTACAAATGTAATTCATTATGTCGCTGTTATGCTGTAATTAATCATTTTAGAGGAAATGCTGTTGTAGGAAAAAAACGTAGAGAAAAGAGGCAGCTAACGATGTTTTAACCATTAGATTAGACTGACTGCAGCAGCTTCTTCTGATCCAGTCCCAGCGTTAGCTCCTGGTTCCACCACCCAGCTGGTCTGAGCACCTCCAGCTCTCCCGAATTCACCATTTTCTATGTAAATATTTGACGAGTCTATCTTGTCGTTCTATTAGAACAGGTTCACGCTCCTCCAGCTCACGTCTGTTCATGTCAGCTGACTGACCAGAAACAGGAAGTGCCATGGCTGGAGCGGAGGGCGGGGCTTATAGCGATAATCA
Organism: Nothobranchius furzeri; assembly: GCF_043380555.1. Lineage (NCBI taxonomy): Eukaryota > Metazoa > Chordata > Actinopteri > Cyprinodontiformes > Nothobranchiidae > Nothobranchius > Nothobranchius furzeri. Next base: position 37,680,835 of record NC_091754.1, read on the forward strand.
AGACAGTTGTTTACCAAAACATGCGTGTTCTGTTAGTCATGCGGGCTTTTAGCACACCTGGAATAATGAAGTATAAATATTGTAGTTCTTTGGCACGATTCTTGTTTAATACAAACTCAGACACATCAGTATAGACGCCTCCTGGTCCTGGAGGGCTGGCATCCAGCATGTTTTTGTTGTTTCTCTGCTTCAACACGCCTGATTTTAACCAGCAGGTGATTAACAGGCTTCTGCAGGTGCATACCAGGTGATTCAACCATTAAAAATCAAACCACCTCAGCATCACACCAGGAAGCAGAAGGTGGCGCGGCACAATGAACTGAAGGAGATTTACTGAGAGGAGCAGCAGGAAAGGATGCTGGAGCTCCAGAAAGCTTCTCTAGAAAGACCCTAGTCGTGCAGCGATCACATTACAGCCGTCTTCCACATGCTCCACGTGGACATGTTCACAGTTACATTAACCGATCCAATCACCAGCTGCAGCGGCATCTTCACCAGTGGATAAGGAGAACCACGGTCATACTATCTGGGCGGTGCTAAGCCCTTGGTGTGTAGAATGGCTCCTCCTCTGTGAGGTGTAACTTCTCCTCCTCATTTCCTCTCTAAACAGATTTAATCAGGTCTTATTAGAGTCATTACACGATAAATGCATTGTTTAAGGAAACTTGTGGACTGTGAGCAACATGATTCTGAGGGAAGGTGGGACCTCAATCAATCAATCAAAGCTTTATTTATAAAGTGTCTTCCACAACCCTGTCAGGAAGCCCAAGGTGCTGAACATGGTACAGTAGAAGGTAAATATATTGAATAAATCAAAAATGAAAGCAATTCAAATTACAAAAAAGGTGAAACATTCTGGTACAGGACAAATTAGGAGTGGACTCTGGAGGTGTGCAGGCCTACAAACATGGTTTAATTAGATGCTAATGGAATAAATATAAACGGAAATCTTATTTGCTAATTGAAATGTTGAGTTAGGTGTGTGTGTGTGTGTGTGTGTGTGTGTGTGTGTGTGTGTGTGTGTGTGTGTGTGTGTGTCAGAGAGAGCACCACGCACCACGTGTCTCTGTCAGCGTCACAGTTACAGAAGTAATTCATGTCCATGCAGTTCTCCTCCAGGCTGCAGGAGCACTGCTGAACTCCAGGCAGGAAGCCTCCCCAGTAGCTCCGCCTCTCTCCTTCTCGATCCAGCCACCAGGACAGCGGACTTCCATCTGCAACATAAACCCTGCGTCAGTCAGAGCCTGTTTACATATGCAACACACACACTAATGTTCTGGTAGAACCAATGTTCCTACACTTATCTTAAAGACCAAGAGGCCATTTTCTTCACCTCAAAGCCAAACGACTATGCAGAAGTAGCTGTGGAGTCGTCATTCATCACTTTCACCAAGGTGTTTGGTGGTCCTACTTCAACCATCAATCATAAAACGTGACCCTCCTCTGCAGAGAGGCCAGCCCGGTGAGAGGAGCCCATTAGGCGTCGTGTCACAATCCATAATCAGGTGTCACCTGCTACAGCGCTCCCCTCCTGCATGTATCACAGCTCCATTAGGCCAAGCTTTGTGTGTGGATGCACATGTCATCCAGAGGTCTGAGGAAGCAAAGAATTACCTGTCCCCGTCTCCCTCCACCATGACTGAACTGTTTTTGATGTTTGATGGAAATTAGAACGACTAAAGTGGATTCAGTGGTGGAGCTACAAAAACACAAGTACCCAGAAACATTAGCATCACAAAGGCGCTCTCCATGCCCTTGCATGTGCACCCCTCTTCTACTTGAGCCATGCTTTCAAACAACATTCAAGCACCAAACAGGTTCACAAATAAGAAAAGGCAGCAATCAATAGTTCCTGTAGGGCAGGTCAGCCACCAGCTCAAATTGGCTCCTATTGACACAACTTATTCTCATCAAGAAAGCAAGCGTTTTACTGATGCACGGCACGCTGCGGGCAGCCTCGGCAACAGAGGAGGTGTTAACAGCAGCAGGCTTTTACTCTGAAACCACCAGGAAGGACAGGAGCATTGATCATATTGAAATAAGCTCATCTTCAGAGGAAAACAGCAAAAACGGAAACGCATCAGTCAGAAACATCAACAGAGCTGCCTTATTCCAGAGAGACACTCAACAGGAGTGTGTGTGTGTGACCCGGTTCCTGCAGCGATGCTTCAAAAACCCAACCCACCTGCTAACGCCGTTTAATAGCAGCAACCAAACCACTGGTGTGGCAGCAGCTGCCTATTTATACAGAGAGCAGATGATGTGTGATGAGAAAATGATCCCTGGAAACAAACGAGATGTAAAGTAGGACAGAGAGGACGCTGTGTTTTGTAGTCACGCTACCTCTTTAGAGGTTTTAATCAAACTGAACTAAACCGTCAACCTGGAACGGAACCAGCTCGAGCTGAACGATGGAAGTTGCACGAGTGAACTTCCGTTTTCCAGCTGAAGCCATCAACTGGAGGTGAACTTCGGATGTTCACGCCTGCATCTGGAATCCCAGAAGGCCTCAGAGTGCAGCTGCTGCTGTCGTCATTTTGTTGTTAATTTGCACGATGAGTGTCATTTTGTCAGAAAAGACATTAGAAGATGCCTTACACGCCGCTTGTAATGGTAGTTCGCATCTACACACTCTGAAGAGCAAAAGTCATGTGACTGTCTCCACTGGAGATAGTCAGACAGAGGCAGGCATTAGGAATTCAGTCCGAGTCTGGAGGTGTTCATGCAGCCGTAAGAGAGGCTTCTCTGATGTGTGATGCGATAATGAACTTATTTGCGTATGCGTTGCACAGGAGGGTGGCAGAAACCAGTTCTGCATAAATAATTCATGACTTGAGAGCAAATGTTTAGATGTTTGGGACCGGAGGTGTGGAGGAGCTTCCAGATGAATGCACATAAAGGCCTGCAGAAAGCCTCCTGATTTATTGTTAGAGTATGACGACAAGACCCAACAGGTGAAAGGGAAGTGCACGGCAACTCTCCGCTGGTCCTCTCTCCAGTAGCTGGGACATTATGGATGTCCAGCAAAGGGACAGGGTCAGAGTAAGAGCAGGGTGCTGCAGCAGGCAGACAAACGTTAGTACTATAAAGGATTCTTTAGCAGGTAGAAATCAGAGTTCCAACTTTTCTGAGTAAACAGTTACGTAATTGGCGAAGTTAAAGAAGGACAAAGTTCTCCCTCTCATCAGTGAGGGGTGAGCGGACTTCTGCCCCTCAGGTGCCTTCAGCCTGGGCGCACAGCTGCAGGTAGGAGTGTGACCAGGTCATCTTCTTCTCTTGTTCTGAGGGACTGGATGGACCAAGCAGCAGCTGTGTTGTTGGCAACAATGATAACCTCTAGTGGATTTGTCATAATCAGTGTGGATGTGCAATTATTTTCTATTTAATGATTCTTGTGAGGAAAGGAAGGATCAAAGATCAAAGGGAGGAAGAGCATCTCTGGCTCACACAGCCTGATGATGGGAGTCATCCATGCTGCTGCTCCACCACCTTTCACAACAAAACACCAGGGGTCTCATTTATCAAGCTTGCTTACGCACCAAACGGGGGCGGAAAACTGCGTAAGAAACTTTCCACGCAAACTTTGGGATTTATGAAAGAAAACTTTAAAAAATGTGCACAACTTTAAGTTGACTAAGGACCTGGCTTACACACATGTTGGACATGAAGAGCACCTGCAGTGCTGCTGCTGAGAAGATACAATTATGAAATCCTGCAGCATTATCACTTGTACTGCTTCGTTTACACACAGAACAAGACCCCCCAACACGCACATGTACACACACACACACACACACACACATGCGTGCACACTCACAGACACACACACAGCCCGAAGTGCAGATTACGGAATGCAGAATATCAGCAGGGGGACAGATTGGGACAGAACATCATGCGTCTGTGACAGTGTGTGTCCTGTCACTGTGACTCGATTGATGATGCGCCCTGGCTACTTGGACAAGGGAGATCTCTGTTTGGGTGACTGGTTAGTGTGTGTGACTTTCACCTGGGAGTCTGGGGATTGAATCCTTATTGGACCATTTTTTTTTATATCCGCCACAGATCTCTCTGAAGAACTCAGCATTGATGGCTTCAGCAACGCTGTGCCACTCTGTGGATTTTCTCTTATTTGTTTTGCAAAAGCACTTCCTTTCATTTCTCTACCTCACCCACAGGTACCTCAACTTCTGTGAAATTGCGCTTCCTTGATCTGCCTTGATCTACGGTCGCCATCATCATTGGCGGAGCGCTGCAACAAGCCGGCTTATGTATATGCATGAGATCCACAAGGCACTTTGCACTGACTATTTATGGCAGTAAGTGGGCGTGGTGAGGGCAGGATGTGACTAAAATGCAGCTGAGAAATATTCTCGTTAGTCTCCGATTTATGAAGCGGAGATTGCGTGCAGCTGTGCGTACTCCATGTTTGATAGATCACGAACCTACTTGGCGTAAGTTATTTTTTTTTTGCTGAGCTTAAGTACGGTTTTAGTAAGGATTCTACTCAATGTTTGATAAATGAGACCCCTGGTGAGTTTATGATGAATCAAAGGGGAGATGCATGAGCAGCATTTACCCAGAGTCACACATAGCTCTAATGACCCATGATGTCAAACAGGAAACCTCTCAGCCAGGAGGGTTTAAGACATGAGGCTAAAGTTAAGGATGTGAGCAGCATGCTGGAAGCTCCGCCTTGCAGCTCAAATCCATTACCCTAGAACTCCCAAGGCAGTCATTTTGACTGTTTTCATATTTTGATTTGTAATAACTTTAGTTAGGTGGATGTTGTCCTGGCTTTTGGCTTTTACTGTTTTTGTGTGTCCTTTATTTTTGTGTTATAATTTCCATAAAACAATGTATTGTAATGTCCAGAAATGGTCAGTTTTCATGTACACCTTGACCCCTTCAGTATCTGGTCTACATGGAGACAGGAGTCTACATTTGTGGCCTTTAATCTGCCGGATCCTGCCATTCCATCCGTAATAATAATAATATCTTCAATCATCTGTGCTTAAATCAATAAGGTTGATTGATATGTGCTGAATTACTGAGAGTTTGAAATGAATTATTATATTGAATGACTTATATATAAGGTAATCAGTAATGTTTGATATGACAAGGCAATCAACACCTACACTCAGACACAAGGTTCATTAGAGAGATACGTAAATTAAAGTTAAGTTAAACTCATTACACATAGATATTTCCTTACCCTAATTCAGAGAATCTGTATCTGAAAGAAGGCATGATGCTCTGAGGTTTTTGGTAACACCCCTTAACATGGCACGTTCTGATTGGACAAGAATTCATAACATGACAATATTAAAACAGAGCTCACGAGACGGTGACTCGGTTCTACAGAAAGCTACAGAACGGCCATCCGGAGCGACACCTCTTTAACCCTGAGCTTTTTTGGCAAGCTGTCAAAACCCTGTCAAAAACCTGGCACTGTTCCAACTCCCTAAGAGTCCTTCTAGACGCATATGGTTCTACACATCTGTTGTGACCCGGAAACATCTCTGGACTGGAGAGTCAGTGCTGCGGTTATTCTACAAACCTCTGTGCCAGAGATCATCCGACCTCCCTGACCTTCGGATCCACGAAGAGGGTCTTCCAAAGCGTGAGGTAGACACAACATGATCGCGTCTTGATGTGGTTTTGATAAGAATCAACTTCCTAGTTATTGCAAACCAAATTCTTTCCTTTTACACCCAGAACTCAGTTCTTCTAGATACGAAAGTTCTGATAACCTCACATTCACACATAGTCACCATACATCACAATCCATCCACCTAGATTCATCCATAACAGTAATATTAGTCAACTTGTCGTGTTTTAATTGTTTGGAAAATAAATTCTTGCTTTTTATCAGCCTGACTCTCTTCTTGAATCAGTACAAAATGTTCTACAATCCCTGAATAAACAAAGAACTCTAAATCTTCTGGTTAAACATTAAAGACCAATCAGACTGGATTTCCATATTTATATGGAAATTCACATCACATTGGTCAAAGTGTAGAGTAGTGTATTAAGCTTTAAATACATACATAGTTACTCTGTCTACAGTATCGCAAAAGCTGCTTTTGTCTTTGTCTGCCACAAGCCGGCAATTTGATGGCTCTATTGTTTACATAGTGAGGTATCATCAGTTTTTGTCCTTGCCATCATGGAAGTTTTTCCACTAATAACGAACAGCGTCGCCGTTGCTAAGCAACCAGCTCTCCAGCTCTGTGTGCTCACTCTCCATTCATACTTTGTGTGAAACAGCGTCTGAAACAGCTTTTAGAAGAACACTCTCAGTGAAACAAGCATGAGAAATGAATCTTCAGGCAGAGAGGGGAAAGCTGATGAAAACTGGTCGGTAGGAAGCGGCAGAGACTCTGACAGCAACGCGGAAGATGATCTGGGACCCCCCACCCATGGAGAAGATCCGCGTCGGTCACCCAGCAAACAATAGAGACTTTTCAAGGTTTGGATTAAAACTATATTTTCTTACCAAATTATTAGCTTCACACATCCATAAAAAGTTAATTAATAACGCTCCACAATGTATTTGTCTGCCTGCATTTAATTACGGTTGTGGGAGTTCTAGTGAAGTTAGAATTCTGGGAATTCTAGTGTTAAAAGCAATTCCGGTTTGGAGTAATTGCTCATCTGCAACGCTGGAGAAACTTATTTTGTCAAGTCTGTGCAGGTTCTCAAGTCCCTCTGGAGCTGGCTGGGCTTGATTCATCACCCAGGAACACCAGGGCTCCAGATGAGAGAATCTGGGTGAGTAACGAGTTAAGCTCCTGATTCTCCTAATACACACCTGAGGACCCAGCTCAGGATCTAGCAACTATCGTAGTACAGAGTGAGACTACAGGTAGGTCAAACGTTAGATTCACACACACACACACACACACACACACACACACACACACACACACACACACACACACACACACACACACACACACACACACACACACACACACACACACACACACACACACACACACACACACACACACACACACACACACACACACACACACACACACACACACACACACACACACACACACACACACACACACACACACACACACAACCGCTGATATGAGGGAACTGACCTTTCGTGTTGAAGAGTCTGGATCTCTTGCAGGTGTAAACTACTTCCTGTTGACACTGGTCGGACCCAGAGATGACGGCACGTAGCTGATCAGCTGACGCGTTGTAGCTGAACTTCACGTTGTACGGTTTCTGAGGAGAGGAGGCGGGGACTCTGACTGGAGATGTGCTGTTGTGGGACAAGATCGTCCACACTTTGTTCTCTACGAGAGAAACATCACTCTGGCGTCATTAAATCACAACAGCTTCAACGGAAAACAGATCTTCTAAACTATTCTGCGAGGACAACAGGATGAATGGATTAATGGGTGAATAAATGAATGAAATAACATTCAGACATAATGAGTAATGTTTAAACGCTGTTGGACTCTGCTGCACTCGCTCTCCAGGAAGGTGTTCTGTATGAAGCGCACCAGCAGCATGAATCTAGATCATCAACAGGTGTTATCTACAGCTGGCTGCACACCTACAGGACCAAACCAAGCAACACGAGGTCAACGGGCAAAAATCCTGCATGGAACAATCACGACTCGGTATTTTTTCATTCACACATTGTTGAATGATGCTAAAGATGTGTACAGATGTTTTATCCATCAAGTTTATTAGTTAACTCACTTTGAATCCGAGACATGTTTTATTTATGCTTCCTTTTTTTAACCAGGAAGATTGATTCAGATCAAAAACCTCATTTCAAGGGAGCCCCGGCTAAGAGGCAGCCAAAGATCAGGTACAGATGGTCAAGGAGAAACATCTAGATGTTAGTGGTCTCAAAGATTGCCACCTCCGCTGTTATATTTGCAAACTCCAGAATGGTCCGTGGAGCAATCAGATGAATTTGATTATTTAGAAGGTCCCTAACTCCCCTGAACCCCTTTGCCGCTGTTATAGTGAATGGGTAAGAACAGCAGACCTGATGCTTTAAAACAGAGAGGTGCATGACAGCTTGTTCTCCTCCACAGGGAAACACGCTTATTCATCATCGCTTTGATGAAAGGGATTTTCACAAAATGATCAAGGACTTCAGAGAAACAGGTGCCATTTCTCTGAGCAGTGTTCTTTTTGTCCAGGTCCAAAACAAAACTAAAAACTTCTATAAAACAAAACTATGACAAACATAGACGGACATGTCTGGCGATGAAGAAGAGATGACAACAAAAACTGACAAAATTAACTAAAATCCAATCAGAAAAAGAGAAGGAATGGAAAAAGGCTGCTGTTTGGACAAACTACCACAGACATCCTATGCTGATGCTGGTCTACACCGGTAACCGTTTAACAATCGTTGTCTCTAGAGAGAAAATGTCCACGGCTTGGAGGAAATCCCAGAAATAAACACAGCTGAATACAAGTCTTACCTTTAATTCACCTCCGCCATTATTAGAGTAACACATTTGAATGATTTGATGGTATGATGTCATTTCCTTTACAAGCACTATACAGATGTGTAGACTGTATTAACACTGAGAGACACAATGTCAGCTGGATCTGTTCATTTTGGCCTTTTCCAATAATTTTGATTAAAACAATTATAGATTTAGTTTTATTGATCCAAAATGTGAATTTTTCATATTCCACTAGAGTTTCAAGTAGGTGTAGTTAGCATTTCCTTTGCAGACACGGAAAATGAACGCGTCATAAGAAAAATACACGTGTTTTAGTCGACTAAAAGAAAACTAAAGTTAAAACAAACTGAACTACTAAATTGTGCCAAATTAAAAAGATTTTTAGTTAAAAGACTAAAACATGTTTGTCTAAATTAACACTGGTTATTAAAAAGTCCACAGGGTGCCAGGCCAGAAGAATGAAGTCAGAACTACGGAGATCAGGACCAGAACACCAACTTGTTGGGTCCAGGTCCGGGAGACTAATCCCACTGAGAAGCTGTGGTCCATCCTCCAGAGGTAGGAGGATGAACGCAGACCCAACATCGATGGTGAAGAATGACTCCATCCGTCTGGATCTGGACCACAAGCTGGTTTGCAGCTGTCAGAGTGGACCAGAGGTCTAGCAGAAGAAAGACCAGTAGCCATAGAAACATCTGTCTCAAAGCACTGAAAATTGGTGAATAGCTTGGGTCTTGAGTTTCTACTTTTAACACGAGTTTGGGTTGTTAAAATCCTTCAGATGAGATCAGACTGAATATTTGTGACAAAACAACAGTCAGACAGATAGTCCTCTAGGGCCCTGCACCCTCGCCCTGGTCCTCAGACCTGTCCTGTTGTAGCCTAACCTCTGCTCTACCTCACCTAAAAGGCTGAGGAGGAGCAGCAATCACTTGTGTTTGGTGTGATTGGGGTCAGGAAGCATTTGATTTGAACTATTTCCTATGTAACTGTTCAGGTTAATGGCTGGATGAAATCATCATCATCCTCCTCCTCCTCCTCATCATCATCATCTCTGGCGTGTGACACACTCATTAAGAGTCACATGCTGTTGTAAAACAGGGAGCTGCTACACAATCATTCATGGCTTGTGGCCCACTTGTGTTGCTTGTGACGTTTAACACGTCTCAGTTTTTCTGCATCACAGAAAAGCAAATGAACACATTTGGATTAAACTACGTGTAATCCTCGTCTGTCCTAATCTGTGAACGTCCCGCGCTCCAAGAACCACCTTCAGGGTTCAGCCACAGCATTCTTCCTGTCCTTTTAATATAATATACACAGAAAATACATTTAATATGTCTAAAGCCACGGGGACGTCATCTCCTCTTCACTTGGACTCATCTCATGATGAGGATTTATTGTTTACTCAGCTCCAGAGAAAATCCCCTTCGCTGTGTGATTATTCCCATCAGGCTTCCTGGATTATAGTTACTTACATATCTAATGGTTTTCTTAATTTAGGTCAAGCTGAAGCATATCTGGTGCTGACTAACTCAAATTTCTTAGAGGGAAGAAAACAACAACAAAATGATAGCAGTCTCCTCCGTAATGACATCATCTCCTCAGGACATTAACCTTGCAAGGGACGAAGCAGCTGGGGAAGTTGTGACAGCTAAGTGATGGATACTGTCTCCAGAGTGTCAAAACTTAGCTCACTATGCTCTGTCCCATATGTCATGCAGACAGGTCGTGCGTCCCTGTCTGTCAAATGTCACACCTCAGGTGAACCCGCGCACATTGTGTCCTGGCCATCAAAAGATGCAAATGACTCTGCTGATGGGTCATAAAGGAAAAGAACCCAAACTATAGAAGATCCAGAAGCCCGACAGGTCCTGATGGAAGACAGTGTTGCTGCAGAGTGAATGTTTAGGGGTAAGAAAGTGATGGTAGGATTAGCTGAAAAGCCCATCTGTCTGCTCTGTCCAAGTGTGGTCTGATACGTAACGCCTGTGTGATCAGATTATTAAAGACATGAACACACCGGCATTATTTGGCTGCAACAACGTAGAGTCCAACTTTATGACCTCATGATGATTCTGGAGTAAGTTAGTGGCTAGGTTCACAGATTCAGCTCTTCAAACCTCTTCTGTGTTTAGAGCAGGTGGAGTATTAGCATTTGTACCTTCACCATAAACCATGCATGTCTGCTGCCCTCTGGTTGGGGATCTACGGGTGGTGAGGGCCAGTTTTATTTCTTCATTACTGTTATGTTGTTGTAGGATTAAATATTAAGTTAACATTGTTGTAATAACATCGGCCAACAAGTAGTTCAGGTTTTTATCATCGTTTCACATTTTCACTTTTTATTTCTGGGGTGGCACAAGATATCTCTTAGCGGCAACGCTCAACCTAGAAAAAACAAAATGTCATTTTAACACACGCAATCCCGCAATATCGTTATGATAAATAATTATCCCAGCATTCACTAGGGTGGACGGAAACGTACCAATGCTCCATGATGAAATATATGATGATCAATACTACATAAATAATATAAACACACGACATTCATCATTTCAGCTCCATCACAGTCACTCCATGTCTTCCTCAGGAAATATATCAACCCGGTAAAATGTGTTTGCTGCAAATCTGAAAATACTCTGAAGGCTGCTAGTCCCTTTGATTAATGGCTGCGGCTCATTCCTGTTTGATAAGAGACGAGTTTACACCCCGGTCTGTCAGCGCAGCCAGCCGTGCAGCACACTGTTACCATTTTACTGTGAAATCGACCAAAACAGGGGCAGGCGACCCTGGTCCTAGAGAGCCGCAGTCCTGCTTGTTTTCCAACAATCTTTGCTGTTCCTGCTGTTGATTACCTGGATCAGGTGTGTTCAGCCAGTTAAAAGCTGCAGGTTCATGGAAAACATGCAGGACTGCGACTACCAGGGTTGCCCACCGCTGGCCTGAATAAAAGTGTTACAAGGCTAACAAACGGGCTTGTTTTGAGCAGCCACAACAGAGTTTGAACATGTGTAAACAGTCTTCACAAACACCAGCATTAGATGGGCAACCTCACAGGCTGCAAACGAGACTACCTCCCTCTTTCATTGTTTTGAAGAGAAAAGCTGATGACTCCCCGCCGACTGAGAAGGAAACGTGATTAACTAACCTTCCTGCCAACGTCACTGTGACCATTGTCTGTTATGAGATGATAGAACAGGCTCATTCTGACATATATGTACTTTTAAGGTCACCTGGTGAGTTATTTGGTTATAATCCACCACTGTTGCTCTCAGCACCATGATAACTTTATAACTGAAATTTAAAGCAGAACATTTGTGACTTTGTAGCAAAATATTTAAGCACAAAATACAAAATAATCTCTCTTTACTCTGAGAAGTTTTCACCTTTTCTTAGTGTGACTGTAGTACAGTAAAGTGACAACACAAGGACGGCCATGATCTCACCTGTCATGTTGCAGTACACCTGTGTGGGCCCCAGGGGACCACTCCCGTCTGGATCAATGAAGTAGAAGCCCGAGGAGCTGCCACTTAGCTTGTAGGTCTCACAGGACGACTCGTAAATGGCTGGAAGAAGTAAAACAGCCACAAAAACCAGTTAACAACCCACACCTTCAGCTGGATGCAAACACACACACACACACACACACACACACACACACACACACACACACACACACACACACACACACACACACACACACACACACACACACACACACACACACACACACGCACACACACACAGATGCACACACTCACGCGCAGCCTGTTTCCAGACTTTATAAACAGCTTGATGATGATGGCGTACTCTTCTGTGGGCAGCAGCCACTTCCAGATTCAGCTGTATTCACCAAGTGTCACAACCGACAAGTTTGACAAGACTTTAGTTTGTGTGACAGTGAAGGTAAAGTCTTATTAAAGAAATCAGTGTAAGAGGAGCCATGCACTCCTAGCGTCGTGCTTGTGTTGGAGCGAGGCAGCCATGTGGTGTAGATGTGTCAGCAGACGTGGAGGATTAGAGACAGACAAAATAACTACGTGAAACAGAAGAATACAGATGGACTTAAACAAACCAGGGGGCTTGATAAAAAGGAGAAAGAGTTTTTTTCACACAAATAAAACGCTGGAGGTTCCTGCATGAACATGGATCTCAACCCATCACTAAGCTCAGAGGTTACTGGTTAGTGCCAACCACTACAAAAGCTGCTGGCATCATCCACATTCTTAATGTGTTAAAGTACAAATTAACAGCTCCTTCAGAGCTCGGATTGTCCAGTAATCGGAAGGTTGCAGGTACGATCCCGGCTCCAGACAGAGAATTCTGCTGTTGTGTCCTTGGGCAAGACACTTAACCCACCTTGCCTGCTGGTGGTGGTCGGAGGGACTGGTGGCGCCTGTGCTCGGCAGCCTCGCCTCTGTCAGTGCGCCCCAGGGCAGCTGTGGCTACATCATAGCTCATCACCACCAGTGTGTGTGTGAATGGATGAATGATACACTGTAGTGTAAAGCGCTTTGGAGTCCTTACTCTGAGAGGCGTTATACAAGTACGTCTCATTTATCATTTAACATTATTTTTCTTCTTCCTTTTCTCTAAGTGCTGCTGCAACAAGCTAATTTCCCCACTGTGGGACTAATAAAGTCTATTCTATTCTATTCTATTCTATTCTATAACCACATCAAAATCAAAATTTCTGATTTTTGTGGGGGGAAAATGAATCCATATGCAACATTATAAACATCTGTGTCCTTAATGAGTTGGGAAGAGGAGTAAATTATAAAACTGATAATATGGAAAGAAAAAAAACAAATCAGACACATCAGTCATCTTCATCCATCCATCCACCCATTTTCATCCACTTTACCGGAGTTGGGTCGTGGGGGCAGTAGCCAAACAAAGAGGTCAAGGTTTCCCTCTCCTCAGCCAGTTGGGCCAGCTCCTCTGGGGGAACTCCAAGGCAGTCCCTTGCCAGCCAAGAAACATAGTCCCTCCAGTCCTGGGTGATCTCATGGGTGTCCTCCCAGTTGGGTGTTCCCGGAAAACCGGACCAAGGAGGCATCCAGAAGGCACGCTAACTAGATGCCCGAGCCCCTCAACTGGCTCCTCTCAATGTGGAAGAGCAGCGGATCTACTCTGAGCTCCTTTTGGATGACAGCTTCTCATCCTATCTCTAAGGGAGAGCCCAGACACCCTGCAGAGAAAACTACCGTATTGACCTGAATATAGGATGACCCTGATTATAAGATCCTTTCCAAGACTAATCTTGGCCAAAAAAAAAATCACTTTTTAAATAAACAATTTGTAATAAAAATTTGAGAACAAACACTGAGCAAAAATACTATTTTTATGCAAACTATCAGAACTTTGCTGACACGTTAACTCAAACGTCAAATGAGGCTTTAATTCAGACGCCCTCTGCCTTGCTGTACTCACTCACTCTGCTGCGGTCCCGGTGTGCCATCAGATCGCTATACCTGCCGACTCCTCCCAAAACGTCATCCTCACAGCCATCCAATGCATCCAGGCATGCAATGTTTGACACCTCTGCTGAGTTGACCACTGTCATCTTAAAATGTGCATAACTTTGCCTTAGTATGTAAACTGCCATTGACGACTAAAGTCGTCATTTGCAATTTTTTACTGTGTGGGCGTCGGAACGAGCCCCAGCACCATGAGAACAAACATCCCAGCTCTAAAGCCGATCTTAATCCACGTGCGTCACACATCATGTGATCAGGAACCAGAAAATCCACGTTAGGAGATCGTTTTGGGCCGCTGCTGTAAGAAAAGTGAGGCACAAACCAGAAAAGCTTCTGCCGATCACAATTCAACAACGAATCATGAAAGAACGGATAACCCTCGAAACACGCAGATTCTTCCTGATGTAAGAGGTGAGTCTACCCTTTGTTTTGGTGATTTTGGCGTTGACATCATCCTAGCACGTAACGTTCTATGACTTCTTAGGTGTGTTCTTGCTGTGTCATATCTCTAATTCCATGCTGTAGTTCTTTTATAAAACACAGAGCAGTTTTGTTTACCTGTTTTCCCGCTTCGTTTCGTTTGCGGCTATAAACTTCCTCAGGCTGACGCTCAGCTGAGCCTAGTAGCCCAAACTCTCAAAGTACACTCCAAGACCCTCCAGAAGGTATAGAGCTGGTTGTGTTCCACGGCCAGAACAAAAACCAGAGACCCTCCTTTCCAGAACCCCTGAATAGACCTTACCAGAAAGACTCAGGAGTGTAATTTTGCTGTAATTGGAACACACCCAGTGGCCCCCCTTTTTAAAAAGGTGGACCACCACCTTGGTCTGCTAATCCAATGGAACTGCCCCCGATGTACACACATTCTTGCAGAGCCATGTCAGCTAATACAGCCCCACAAAATCCACTCCAGGAGCCTTGCCACAGAGGAGTTTTTTGACCACCTCAGTTTCCTCTGCCCCATAGATTGGAGCGTCCAACCCAAGGTACCCAGACTCCACTTCCTCACTCGATGACATGCCGATGGGATTGAGGAGGTCTTCCACGTATATGGCATACATTCTAGGACATACTCAGGTGTCAGGTATCAGGTCTCAGGTCTCAGTGTCAGACTTCAAACCATGGGGAAAAAAGCATCAGGTTTCAGGAAAAATTACTTCAGGAAACATCCTCAGTTCTCAGTTGTCAGTTCTCAGGTCTCAGTTGTCAGACATTGTCTGTGTCGTGGCACTTTCAGACAATAGCAGGGGAGTCGGGACAACCGTGGTGTGTGTCCCGCATCCCAGCCTCCCCAACACCCCCGCTATTGTCTGAATGCGCCAGAGCCACGCCGAGCCGACCCAACTCCATGCACCCATAGCTCGCTAACCCCTTATCCTGTGCGCCCTGCCGGTTCCGAAACAGCCTGCACCTATAAAGCGACCCCCACCCTAGGCAGATGGGGGAGCGTGGTGACTGGGCTGTGGACGGCCGGCGGGACTCTGGTATGGGCACTTGCGAGGTGCGGGACGTGGAGAGGCCCGGCGTGCTCCTCCGACACCCTAGAATGTTGTCTGAAAGCACCAGAGCCACGCCGAGCCTACCCAACCCAACTCGCTGCCCCTTTACCCTGTGTGCCCCCCCCCCCCCAAACTGCCTGCGCCTATAAAGCGGCCCCCACCAGTTTCCAGACATCACGAGTCTTATAGTTTGACAAAATTTGTCCTGAAGCAGTTTTTCGTGAAACAGAGGCTTTTCCCCATGGTCTGAAATCTGACACCTGACAACTGAGACATGACAACTGACAACTGAGACCTGATACCTGACACCTGACAAATGAGACCTGACAACTGAGACCTGAGACCTGACTGAGACCTGAGACCTGACAACTGAGACCTGACATCTGACAACTGAGACCTGACACCTGACAACCGAGACCTGACATCTGACAACTGAGACCTGATACCTGACACTTGAGGATGTCCTAAAATGTACGCCGTACTCGTACTCTGCTCACCGATCCACATCTTCCCAAGTAGAGGTCAGCAGCACATAATTACCAGTGTAAACAGTGTTGGTAGTGCACTGCTTAGCCTTTCTGAGATGCCAGTTGGTGGACCAGAATCCTCTCAAAACCATACAGATGTCTTGCTCCATGGTCTCAACAAACTCCCCTCATACCCAGGTTTTTGCCTCTGTGACCACCTGAGCCACATTACACTTGGACTGTTAGTACCTATTAGCTGCCTCTGGAGTCCCACAGGGCAAAAAGACCCGATAGAACTCTTTCTTTAGCTTGATGGCATCCCTAACCTCCTGTGTCCACCAGCGGGCTCGGGGGTTGCCACCACGACAGCCACCAACAACCCTGTGACCACACCTCGCGTTGGCTGCCTCGACAATGGAAGCACAAAACGTAGCCCAATTGGACTCAATGTCCCCCACTTCAATTAGGACATGTGCAAAATTCTGTCATAAGTGTGACTTGAAGCTCCTTCTGACAGGAGACTCCGCCAGACGTTCTCAGCAGACTCTCAATTCGTTTAGGCTTGCCAGGTCTGACCGACATCCTCCCCCACCATCAAAGCCAACTCATCACCAGGTAGTGATCAGTTGACAGCTCCACCCCTTCACTTCACCCGACTGTCCAAGACATACAGCCACAGGTCAGATGAAACAACAGCAAAGTCAATCATCAAGCTGTGGCCTAAAATATACAGGTGCCAAGAGCACATATGGACACCTTTATGCTTGAACATGGTGTTCGTTATGGGTAATCCATCCAATCCAAGCACACAAGTCCAGTAACAAAACACAACTTGGATTCATATCAGGGACTGTTCCTCCTAATCACACCTCTCCAGGTCTCACTGTCATTGCCCATGTGAGCCTTGAAGTCCCCCAGGGGAACAAGTAGGTCACCAGAAGGTGACCCCCTCCAGCAACCTCTCCAGCTGGGTAGTCTGTTCTGCAGTTTGGTGCATAAGCAGAAACCAGTCAGAACCCGTCCCCCCTACACGCAGGTGAAGGGAGGCTAGCATCTTGTTCACTGGGGTAAACCCCAATGTACGGACACCAAGAAGGGCGCAAGAAGTGTGCCCAACACTGCTCGTGCCTCTCAGTGGGAGCAACTCCAGACTGGTAGAAAGTCCAACCCCTCTCAAGGACATTGGTTCCAGAGCCAGAGCCATGCATCAAAACGAGTCAATCTATATCTAGCCAGAACCTTTCAACCTCACACACCAACTCTGGCTCTTTCCACACCAGAGAGGTGACGTTCCACAAACTGAGAGCTAGCTTTGGTAGCCAAGAATCAGACCGCCAAGGTCCCTGCCTTCGGCTACCACCCGACCCTTTTGGCCCCTCCCATGAGTGGTGAGCTCGTAGAAAGTGGGACTCATGTCTCTTCCTGTGGCTAGGCCCAGCCTGGCTCCATTAGTAAAACCCCAGCCAGCAGGCACTTTTCAATGTCAATAATATATTAAAACAAAAAGTGTTCACAAATTCTCCAGGTGAGCATCAGGAATGTAAAATGATTTTTAGATGACCTTTACCCCTCAGGTTTGGTAGTAGAACCTCCTGACAGTTCTGGGTTAGTTAATTTAATCATGCTTTTAGAGACCTTTAGTGACCCTCACAGTGGTAACAGAGAATACAGCTCCACATAACCAGTTCTGATTAGTTATTTAACACATTTAGATGTTTACAGATCATCTTTTTTACGATGACTCACTGAATGAGTCAATATTCTAATAAAGCGCAGCAGTTAGATTTTATGTTACTGTTTAAAATACGAAAGCCCTCTGATTAATATTTAACGATTAAAAAGGGATTTAAACTTGTGGGTGTGTAGAGAACATTTCACTTAGAGGTTGAGTCTCTGCTGCAGCTGGACAATTATTCAGGTTAAAAACAAGATCAGCAGAAAATATTTAAAAGCAAATGATTTTCTACAGCTGTTGGGTTTCTAACAGCACATTTTCTAAATTAACTTTCTGCATTTCTCTCACAGAAGGGCTTCTATCCATGTTTAACAAACACACACCCCTACAAGAGCAAACACACTTTCATTGCCAACACAATGAAATATTTCCAAGAAGGAACAATACAGACAAATCACCATAATTACCCCCAATGTTCTGGAGCAGCACTACAGAAGAACGTGCTGCTGAGGTGCTTTTAATGACTTACTGAATGAAATGTTCTGCTCGCGCGCGCACACACGCATGCACACACGCACACACACACGCACACGCATGCACACCTTCAGCTTTAAATTGTTTTGAAATTTACCTCCAACGGTCTGCCAGTATGTGTGTGTGTGCGTGTGCGTGTGTGTGTGCATCTTGTTGTCCGTGACATTTGAAGTCACGGACAACCCAACCCAGGATGACACGAGGCAAAAGTGGATATGAAGTAAAAATCCTTTTATTTTGGGAGGCTGGGCATAAATCCAAAGGCAAACGCTGGCAAAAGGCAAAACAGAAGCTCTTTCATGAGCAAGATCAGGCGAACACTCGAGACAGACAAAACAACACTGACAACGACAATGGACCGACAAGACACTGAGACAAGACAGGGCTTAAATACACTGGGGCATGATGGGAGGCAGATGAGCTGCAGGTGTGTGGGGAGAGGACCAGGTGAAAGCAATACTTAATCAAGGAGGGAACTAACATGACCTAAGAAAAAACCTAAAAACAAGAAAAGCAACCACATAACTAATATTCTAAAGGGAAGGAGAACTACAAAGACTGGTGGGACAAAACATATAAAAGAGACTAATAAAATGAAAAGCTGAAACTATAAACACTGTAAAGGGATGACTGACTGCAGAGGGGTGACTGGAGAAGACTAAATGAACACAGGACCTGAGAGATATATTTGGAAGGCTGAAGACCAGGGGACAAATGAGGAACACAAAGAGACACATAAATGAGATACAGACAAAGGACACATGAGGGCACTATGAAACACAAAAGGAGAACCTGGAGTGGGAACTGGAGGGGCTGGGGAACAAAGGGACAAAGAACATGACAATTTCTATGTTTGTACTGTAAGAGAAATCTATCAAATTAAGTAATCTACATGAATCAGTGGATGACTGTCTACCCTTGATGAAACCAGTTTGGTCAGGGTGTATTATGAAGGGGGTTACCTTCTCTAATATTTTTGCCAGGCTTTACAAATTATTTTGAGATCAACATTAATAAGGGAAATTGGGCGAAAGCTGGTAGGAAATGCAGGGTCTTTGCCTGGTTTTAACAAGATACTAATATTGGCTGAATTCATGTTTGACTGTAATCTGCCGCTCTCTTCGATATCCCTCACCATTATGAAGAATGTTGGAGCCAGAATGATCCAGAATTCTTTGTAGAACTCTGCTGGGAACCCGTCTGGACCTGGAGCTATCCTGTTAATCATGGATTTAAGGGCTTCCTGGAGCTCCGCTGATGTTAGTGGTGAGTCGATGACTGTAGCTTGGCTGTCTGATAATTTAGAAAGTGTTATCCTATCAAGGAACTCATTGATCTCGTTATCTGATGGGTTTATCTGTGGTGAGTACAAAGTTTGGTAAAAGTCTCTGAAAGTGTTGTTTATGATTGCAGGGTCATAAACTATATTCCCGGTTGAGTCTTTAACAGCAGATATGGTAGTTTTCTCTTTATCTTTATCAATTTTTAACTTGCTAGCCAAAAATGTACCTGATTTATTATTATGTTCAATGTTTTCTATTCGTAGTCTTTGTGCTAAAAATTGTGTCTTTTTGTCAATAATTCCATGAAGTTCTAATTTAGCTTTACGTAATTTGCTCATTAACTCTTCTTCTGTGGATGCCTCTAAAGACAATGATTTCCTCTAACTCCTGAATACGTTTGTTTTCCGTTTTTTTCTTATGTGATGAGAAAGAGATTATTTTACCTCTCATCACTGCCTTTCCTGCATCCCAGAGAATAGATGCTGATGTTCCAGGCAGGTCATTATGTTCTAAATATAAAGCCCACTCCTTTTTAAAAAATTCTATAAAACCTTCATCTTTAAGCAGTGTTAAACCTCCAGTTTTTGTTTGGTGGGATTGTCTTCTTGTTTACCATAGATAATGAAACCGGAGCATGGTCGCTGACAGCTATTGGGTGTATCTCAGTGTCTGAAATGTCAGCCAACAATGAGCTGCTGACTAGAAAATAATCCAAACGTGAATGAGAGTGGTGGACGTGTGAGAAAAAAGTATACTCTCTACGGTTAGGATGAAGAGATCGCCATGCATCACAAAGCCCATAATCACTCATGTACTGTTTAACTGTGTTAGTGGATTGCCAATTGCACTGAGTCCTAGCTGTACTGAACCTGTCTGTTAAGGAGTTCATCCAAAAATTAAAATCGCCTCCAAGTATATGTGGACAGTCCAAGTGTTCAGAGAGTACAGAGAAAAATTATGAATGCATGGAGGGTAATTGATGTTTTTGTGTATTAAAATAGCTACACCTCTTTGCCTAGAGTTATAGCAGGCAGAGAACATGCTGGGAAACTCAGGTGTTTTAAGTTCATCTGCAGATGTGGCAGATCTATGTCTCTTGTAACAATATTACGTCTGCTTGCACTCTCTTTAGCTGATCAAAAAACTTTAATCTCTTCTCTCTAGAGCCAGCTCCATGTATGTTCCATGAGACAAACCTTAGTGCACCCATAGATGTGTGTGTGTGAGTAGCTAAAATATGACACCTTCATGTGAATAAGATGGAATAAGTATCTAAATGTATAAAATAGTATGTTAATAAATAACAGAAAAGTAAATAATAATAATAATAATAATAATAATAATAATAATAATAATAATAATAATAATAATATAGATCCAACAGTGTTTGTGGTTGTATTATTTGACTCAAAAAGTATGATATTGTGCTGTGGATTTAATATATATATATATGTGTGTGTGTGTGTGTGTGTGTGTGTGTGTGTGTGTGTGTGTGTGTGTGTGTGTGTGTGTGTGTGTGTGTGTGTGTGTGTGTGTGTGTGTGTGTGTGTGTGTGTGCCGAGTCTGATGCAGTGTTGGTGAGCTGTGTGGTTGTGCCATACAGGTGTAAAGGCACAGAAGCAGGTAAAGAAGAAAGGAAAATACAGATACAGGTTAAAAAAGAAGAAAGAACTAAAAAGAAAAGGTGATAGGGGTGTGAGGTGGTGATGAACAGGTGATCTCATCATCTAGAAAACGGATTTAGCAGCTGTTTAATCCTGATGTGATCAAACCCAGTGAATCCTGATAAGAATAATACATGTCTGACCTGATGTTGGGCTAATACAGCCAGTCAGGCCAGCCAGGACAGGCTGAGCATGCACTGACGGACGATCACCGGATACACGGCATCGTTTGAAGCTGATGGCAGCTCATTAACAAACATCCACAAACAATTAAGACACATTTTCGCCTAATGTATTTACTGACAATGCAAAAAATAATCTGGTAAGTATAGCTCACTCAATCTGGAGGTAAGTGAAGAAAATTTAGAAAGTTTACTAAATTATATTGACAAAGTTTTTTAGTTTTTCGTTATGGGTCCGACGAAATCAGCAGCTGAGCCTGAAACACCTGGGACCAAGAGGAGCTGTCCTCAGGACTCGCCTGAGGCCGCATCTCCCCATAAGAACATATTAGAATTATTGGATTCTATAGATAAACGGCTTCTGGGATTTGAGGGGCGTCTTCATCTGCTTGAGGTTCTACACCAGGAGTTTCAGAACCTCCGTCAGTCTCTGGAGTTCAGCCAGGAGCAGGTGGAGCGGCTCGCCGCTGAGAACGCATCTCGGGGGAGTCCGTTTCTTCCCTGGAAGAGGGAATGACGCGGATCACCCTGGACAACAAGATTCTGAAGGAGACTGTTTTGGACCTTCAGGCCAGTAACATGAGGGATAATTTGTGTTCGCAGGCCTGCCGGAGCAGACAGGAGGGACAGAGAACTGCGAGCAAACAACAAAAAACTTTCTCCCGATCCAAATGAAGATACCCGAAGAAACGGTAAAAAACATCACCTTTCACCGGGTACATCGCCTTGGAGCTAAAAGAGTGGACAGCAGAAGACCTCGTCCCATCGTGGCTAAATTTGAACATTTTAAGCAGAAGGATCTTGTTAAAAGTCACGGTAGAGAGATCAAAGGAAAATACTTCAGCATAAATGACCAGTTCCCTAAGGAAATCCTGGATCAGCGCAGAGTCCTCTTTCCGCTGCGCAAAAAGTTTATCCAGGATGGGAAGAGGGCTGTCATCTCGGTGGATAAGCTTTATGTGGACAATAAGCTTTACAAAAAGCGAGGAGTGACAGGCTGGCTGTATTAGCCCAACATTAATGTTTCATTTTATGTTTCTATTTTATTCTATTCATCTTTACATCACCTTAAAATGTGTCTGATAAATAGACGGCTTTTCTTCGCTGTGAGCCAATATTCTCCCAGACTGCAGGGGGCAGCATGGGGCTCTACAGCATTCATCCAACGCCACACAAAAATAGAAGTGGAAATCACTGCTGTTTGCAAAATTTTTTCACTGTGTCCTTATCGTTTCCAACTGTGATAGCAATAGGGAGACTGTCACGCCCACCTACCTCCGGACCACGGGTCCCCAGAAGAACGAAAAAATTAGTGCAAGTCAACGGGGCCTAAAATGCTATTTTCTAATTCTGCTTGTTATGAGCCATGGAGTACACACACGACGTCCGTGAATTTTAAAGAAGCTTTTTGACACCAAGAAGTTGTTTATTTTTGAACGGGGGGAAACGCAATTTTAGATTTTGTGTGAAAATAAGTCCAGGACTACAAATGCGCTTCATGAAAATGAAGTCATTGAACCAGACACGGAGAAAAACAGAGGGAAATGGCTTTAAGTTCAGCAAAATTCAAATCCTTCTTTCCGGACAAAAGAACCTCCACAAATCTTGCCTTTTAGTAAGTAGCAGCTACGCTAGGGGAGAGGAGATTCTGTGGTGACGATTATTAACAATATTTTGATCACGGTGATCTTTATAGGCCAAATCATAACGATGTCTGTACTTACGAACCTCCTCCATTACAAGCAGTTGCCAGTCCACCATGTTTTTCCACGCAGGATCGTCCACGTGGTTAAAGAATTTCCTGGGTGCGAAAACTTTGGGCCGTGCGGAGGCCATGTGGAGGGGTGTGGTTGTTAAAATGATGGAATTTGGCCCCGCATAGCCGTGCAGACTTAACCCTAAACACGCTTCAAGTATAAACAAAGCATAAGTGAGATTGGTCAAGGGAATGTGCTGTTCCACTCTAATTGTGTGTTTTGTGTGTTCAGTTTCATGGGCTATCAGCAGCTATGGGTGTGTGAGCCATGCAGTGTTGGTGTTAGCTGTGCCTTCACATGCCTGCCACATTGCTTCTTTAGGTAGATTGAACTTATCGGGGTCCCCGGCCACCTCCACCAGTTCCTCCGGCAGGACCCCAAGGCGTTCCTGGACCAGATTGGAGATGTAACCTCTCCAACGTGTCCTGAGTCGACCCGGGGGCCTCCTGCCGGCAGGACATGCCCGAAACACCTCCCCGGGGAGGCGTCCAGGAGGCATCCTGACCAGATGCCCAAACCACCTCAACTGACTCCTTTCGATCCGGAGGAGCAGCGGTTCTACTCTGAGTCCCTCTCGAATGTCCGAGCTCCTCACCCTATCTCTAAGGCTGAGCCCGGCCACCCTACGGAGGAAACTCATTTTGGCCGCTTGTATCCACAATCTCGTTCTTTCGGTCATTACCCAAAGCTCATGACCATAGGTGAGGATTGGGACGTAGATCGACCGGTAAATCGAGAGCCTGGCTTTCTGGCTCAGCTCCCTCTTCACCACGACAGATCGGCTCAGCGTCCGCATCACTGCAGACGCCGAACCAATCCGCCTGTCGATCTCCCGATCCCTCCTATCCTCACTCGTGAACAAGACCCCGAGATAACTTAAACTCTTCCACTTGAGGTAGGACCTCCTTGAACCGTTACCTTATCATGGTGGAGGAGTTTGAGTGCCCTAATGATCCTAGTAGCTATGTTGTCTGGGGCACTTTGTGCCCCTGGTAGGGTCTCCCATGACAAATTGGTCTTAGGTGAAGGGTGAGACAAAGAACGGTTCAGAGGATCTTTCATGGATGTACAATCAAAGAGTCGGAGTACCCGGCCCGGAGGGTTACCGGGGTCCCACCCTGGAGCCAGGCCTGGGGTTGGGGCCCGTGAGCGAGCGCCTGGTGGCCGGGCTTTCGCCCATGGGGCCCGGCCGGGCCCAGCCCGAACCGGATATATGGGCTCATCCAACTGTGGACCCACCACCCGCAGGAGGAACATGAAGGGTCTGGTGCAGTGTGGATCGGGTGGCAGACAAAGGTGGGAGCCTTGGCGGTCCGATCCCCGGACAACGAAACTGGTTTTATTTTATACTCGATTTAGATGAGTACTGTAAACTAAGAATGCAAATGTATGGGTAATGTGGGTTTCCGGTTCTGGTGGACGTGGTTCCAGTGAAGATACTTGAGTGGAGGGGTGTGTGTTCTGTGACCGAGTTTATGTTCAAAACCTAGCTTGTTTATAGATTTGCTATAGCAGCTTTTAACATCAGAACCACCTGGAGGTCCGTGTCAAGTTCTCAGGTTTCATTTCCGACTAGTAGATACAAAAGCAGAGTTTGACAAAAGAAACTATTTTTAATGCAGCCGATGCTCCTATCTGCCATGTTGCCTCCAAAAGCCACAGCCTGCATACAAACAAGATAGCATTCTAGGCCAGAGGGGTTCTCTCTCTCTCTCTCTCTCTCTCTCTCTCTCTCTCTCTCTCTCTCTCTCTCTCTCTCTCTCTCACAACACCCTTCTGCAGATATCAAGACGACGTCAAAAACTGACACCTGGATAGAAAAAAAAAACTCCTGTGTGCACAGTCTGAAGTAGAGGGCTATTTCAGGATATTGAGGGAGGAAGGGAAAGGAAAGCAGGAATGTGAGAATAACATCAGTAGGTGAGGTCATGTCTCGCTGAAGGAGGACAACTTTCTGCTCTGCCTCTCAGCTACACAAAGTGACAGGCAGACAGACGTGTGTGCTGCATCAAATGTGTGTGGTTGTGTGTGTGTGTGTGTGTGTGTGTGTGTGTGTGTGTGTGTGTGTGCGTGTGCGGCAGCTGTGAGACGAGGTGGAGAAATGAAAGTGCTCACAGTTGTGACACGTTGCTCCAGAGTATCCCGTTCCCGAACAGTCGCAGGAGAAGGAGCTCCACGTCTGAGAGCAGCGAGCTCCGTGTTCACACAGGTTAGGCAGGCATCTGGGAGAAAGCAGACAGAAACGTCTCAGAGCAGACACACAGCTTCCACTACCCACTTGTCAGCTGCTTCACCTCTGGAGTGGAAGAAAAGACGCGTAAATAAAAAATAAATTCCTAATGAGTTCCTTTTATGTCTAATTAGTGGAAGGAAATGTAAGTTATAATGCTATAAAAACGACAGGCCAATTATCACATCTGATCGCTGCAACAGGAGACTGTTTGGCTTCATTAATTGTAATTAATTAATTATCAGAGCAGCAGCTAATTAATTTTCTTGTCAGTTGGCTATCTGAAAAGTCCTTAGGTTCCTCAAACATACTTTCAAATTCCTTTTGCAGACTTTCAGGCTTTAGAGGTTGAGGAGTAAATGATCATTCATGAACGGTAAATGAAGCTTCAGCTGTTTGCTTCAGATTAAAAAACAGATCTCTTGCAGGTACAAGCTCAGACCAAAGCCATTCCTCCTCATGGTAGGATTAATGGGAGCTGATCCAGTGACTAATCTGCTGCTGAGTCCGGTTTTGTGAGCTGGAATCTGGAATCAGCCCTCCGTGTGTCTGCGCCCTTGTCTGAATGTGAAACAGCCAATTTCTCTGAGCACAAAAGCATCACTGTCACCTTCACAGAATGCCTGTTAATGGGATTTCACCACAGAAAAATTTAAACCGCACTCTTCTGATTAATAGTCCCTTCCTCAAGCCTCCTTCAGTTTCACATAATTGCCAGCCTTTCAAGCATGCATCTATAATTTCATACACTTTATCTCTCACCTATTAACTGCAGCGCAGCGGGCCAGCCGCAACATGGATAGGGTTGCAACAATCGCTTTAATTACCATCAAGCTATTTTCTGTTGTTATGTCCGCGGCTGCCCTTACAGGATGTGAAATTACAGTAGGCGGCACACTTAAGTGCACAGTAGCCGTAAACGGAGGTGTAATTAGACTCAGACAAAAGGAGATTAGCTCTGATAAAAGTTAATTTTCTCATGCACTCTGGGGCCATTAAGTAGGCCGCGAAGAGAAATGACAGCTAATATCAGGGCTGTAATCTGTCTGGTGTCACGTCCTCCCCGTGAAGCAGGCATCCGAAGCTCTGCAGAAGTTCCAGCGCCACCCCGCCACACCGTTCCCATGAAAACTTCCCTGCATTTGTAGGATCATTTGTTTGAAATACCATTAACATTTTTCCAGATTAATCTCCCTCCAGCCTGGAGGTCTCTGTGCCGAGACCACCAGGCTGCATCCGTTATTAAAATGCAACTCGCTGGCTGCCATTTGCAGAAGGTTGCTGAGCATCGCACATTCACTAAAGAGCCTCCTGGTGCTGCTGAGATTAAAGCGGCTGCAACATTTCTGTTTCAGCACATCTGCTGGAGGTTTACTAACATTGATTTTGGCTGATTTATTTAATGTCTTTCAAGCTCTTTTTGCACATGAGATACTCAACACATTTCAGCATCAATCTGTCCAAGGGCTGCATTCAGGTCAGAGCTACAGCCACGCTGAGATGTGTGAGCTTGGTGTTTGTTAGACTGGAGAGCTGATGGAGTCAGGTGGGTCTTCTTCTGGGCTATTTTCAGGATTCACTGAAGTGAAGGGTAGATGTTGTCTCCCTGTTCACCTTGAGAAAAAGTTAAATGAATGAGAGGCAACGAATCTAACGCCCACTTCCACGTGTTGATGGGACTGCAGCGGTCCAGATTCTGAGCAGCCACCACCAGCAGACTCGCGGATCAGGGTCCGTTCAACTCGCTCCTCTAAGGTCTCCGCTGTAAACACACACCTGTATGGTCCAGACCCCAGATCCTAAACCTCCTGCTCCCACAGAGGTGGTCACACTTCTTGATCATCAGTTAAGCAGCATGTTGTTGCCTCATGATGAGAAGGTTGCAGGTTCAAATCCAGGATATTGCCTGTCTTCATTGAGGTAGCATGTCTCTGTCTGTCTAAACTGTCTCTGGGGGTGACTGATGCTTGTCCCTGTGATGGACTGGACACCTGTCCAGGGTGTTCCCTGTCTCTCGCCTGGAGTCAGACACCCGTGACCCTAACCCCGGTTTCACACGTTATGCATCAGCGGAACGGAACAGCAGCAGAGCGGCTCACTCGTGAACTTCAAAGCGGTCCTTTTCAGTCTTGGACGCAGCACGGCTTCCTCGCTGCGCCTCGCTATACTCGCGAGATTCTAAAATCCCTCGAGACTTCCGACACCTTCCTCATCGAGAGATCACAACCCCCGCGAGGAATCACACCGTTGCGCTTCTCGAAAGAAACTAGTGGTACACAAAACTGCGGTCACACGTGCTGACATAAGTTATATATAACATCGCAACGTTGCATTTTATTTTGAAAATAACCAGGGATTTTACACTGAAACTGTGTGGTTTTCTGTCTCGCACTATGTGAACCGCGGAATTTGACGTGTCACAGAAGCGGCTCGCAGAAAAAATAGAACTCAATCCTATCTTTAGCGGCGCGGTGCGACGCTTCTGGGACGCACCTGGAAATTGCCGCGCCGCAGCTGGTTTGAAACACTCCATAGACTATAACTGGATTCTATTTGAAGCGGTGCCGCTTCGCCGCCGTTCCGTTCCGCTGATGCTTGCATTGTGAAACCGGGGTAAGGGATTAAGGGTTAGTGTGAGCAATCAGCAGCATCTGGGATCTGCTCTACGGATCAACGTTCGTGGTTTATTCTGGGGCTTTCAGATCCAGGTCAGCATCATGAGCATCACCAGTGTATCTAATGTTGTGGTTGTCAGTCCAGGCACACAAAGCACCAGCAAATATGACCAATAACCTTACTGGGCTCATTGTGGGAGAACTCAGAGCCAAGATCTCTCACAGGTGACTAGGAGGAACCTGCTCGACTGCGTGGCACGTCTGAAATCAATCCTCCTGTGAATAAAAAGAGCGTTGCAACAACTTTTGTTTTTGTTTCTTAAACAAAGCTCTTAAATGATGCTTTAAATGTCATAAACATCAAGTTTTCTTTACAGACATTAGAACAGCAGCTGTCTTCAGGCCACAACAAGTTACCTCTCACCAGCTGAGCACAATCCTGCAGACAACTACAGCAGGTGAAGAGAGTCCAGCACATAATGACTCTGGTGAAGAGCTAAAAGCATAAAGCGATTTCACTCCTCAGATGAACACAAGCACAGCTCTAGCTGAATTCTAATGCTAGGTTGTGTCTGCTCAACGTGCATGTAGTAAACAGCTTCTTCACATGCTGCACATGAATACTTTATGAGGCAATTATACACAAAACTTCCAGCTCCAAAAGCGTTCAGCCTGGTGCATTTAGTTTTTGGGTGATCAGGAGGAGTTCAGAGAGGAGATGGGATGTTTTTGCACACGTGAGCTGGAGATTTAGGACTTTTCTTACCTCCATGATCTGCTGCCTTCATGCAGCTTTGTTTGGGTGCAGCAGTGCAAAGCTTCTGATGCAAAAAACAATCAGTAATGTGTTCTGAGAGTGGAGTCTAAATGGGACGATTCTGAGTGATTACTCAAAGAAAATCCAAGCATCCAAGCATGCACATTCTGCACTCCTGATAGTGTCAGAGCCCACACAGGCAGACACTCACTGGCTGTGGGTGCAGCAGCAGCAGCTCTGTGAGCTCTATAAAAGCTACACCTTCTGTGTGTTTTGTAGGCATGACTGACTGCTGACCATCTGAACCACCAAAGGTCTTTTCATCACATTACCTGTTCTCAACACAGATTTTTAGATTGTTGGGCGATTTACTTAACATGACGGACCACACATGTGGTGATGAAAAAAATAAAATGTATATACCAGATGTGGTCCTACAGGGCAAAACTGCACACTAGACACACCCGTTTTACACATTATTCCTGGTCATAAAGGAACTCTTGCAAGATCAAATGTGACATTGCAGCAAACAAACATGGTGGAGGAGTGAGCTGTGTGCTTCCATCACCTCACTTTCTGATTGGCTACATGTCGCATTCAACAAGCAGCACGCTTGTTTGTCCAAGACAACCCAACACTTTTGACATCCTCGCTTTGTGATCCGAGCAGTCCTTCTGAGCAGACTACACCACACATGGCAAGATTATCTGATCAAACTGTTTTTAGAGTTGTTACAGTAATCGAGCGTGTCCTTTAGATGGGAAGGGGGAAACAAGTCCAAAATCTACATAGCTACACTGCTGTATGAACCAGAAGTGTGTAAATCAGTGGTTCTCAATCCTGGTCCTGGAGGACCAGTTTCCAGCACATTTTAATGGTTTCTCTTCCCCAACACACTAGCTTCAGTGGATGAATCACCTGTGCAGCCGCTCGTCAGAAGGCTGCTAATCACCTGCTGACTGAAACCAGGTGTGTTGAAGCAGGGTTGAAACTAAAACATGTTGGATAGCGGCCGTCCAGGTGTACATTACATACTCACTCATCAGAGACATCACTTTCAACATTCACTTCCACAATACTCAGAAGGGGTAGGCTGTAGCAAGTCAGATGTCTACCCGGATCGATGTTTTATCAGGTCATAAGTCGTTTACAGAGGACATCAACACACACGTGTCCTGAGGAAAAACAACGTGTGTGTCCAATGCAGGCCTGAACCTCCTTAACCAGATCATCACAAAGTTTGATTCAGGTTGCAGCCTGAAGCAGTCATCAGCCACCACACCAGACAGGAGCCAAGTTACAGACAGTCCTGCCCAAACAGTAAAGGGCCTCCAATGCTGTAGCACCTTTCAGAGTGGGGCTCTTACTCCTGCGCCACTGTTGCCCCATAGAAGCAGGTTGTGCTACACGTGCTGGCAGGGTGTAGATGGAACGCCATAACCAAGAGGCTGGGATGTTGTCCAGGGATGTGTGTACAGAATGGACTGGAGGGTCCACTAAGACAAGACTCAGATCCTGCTGACAAACAGGTTATATTCTACATAGCAGTAACTCAGGAGGTAGAGCGGGTCGTCCAGCAGTCGGAGCGCTGCAGGTTCGATCCCGGCTCCTGAATGCTGCTGTTGTGTCCTTGGGCAAGACACTTAACCCACCTTGCCTGCTGGTGGTGGTCCAGGGGACCCCTGTCAGTGCGCCCCAGGGCAGCTGTGGCTACATCATAGCTCATCCTCACCAGCGTGTGAATGACTGATTGTGTTGTGAAGCGCCTTGGGGGTTGTAGAACCCTGACAAGGTGCCATACAAATACATGCCATTTGTGTGTGTGTGTGTGTGTGTACTTGTCTTTATAAGTTGAAGTGGAGACATTTCCACGTTGTGGGGTCATTTTGGGGGTGACCCAAACTTGCCAAATGACAACATGAAATTCCAATGCAACAAAATGAAGTACAGAAATAAGTGAAACTGTTTATCCTGCCTTTCAACATCACTGTTACATACATAAATGGCCTGTATATATGTGATTATTGTTATTACATTTTATATTTCATGTCTATTTGAATTAACCCTCTCGGGCTCAAAATAAGTTCTGATAAAAGGACGAACAACTAAGTCCTTTAGGGGAACTTCTGAGTTAAAACATGCTCATGAAACACGTATGTGGAGTAACCAGGTAGGCAGGTTTTAACGTCGCTAATCTGCAACGCTGGCCTCCAGAGGGTTAAACTTAAACAGCAAAAGCTTTCATATAACTCACAGTTCCAAGTTAACTCAGACTCTTCTACAGTGGCTCTGAGTAACTTTAGCTGGAATCATTTAAAAAATATAAATCAAATTCAGATTTAACCAGTTTGTCAGAGTTTTCATTTAAAATTTCGACAGAATTTCCACAACAGAATGATAATAAAGTACCAGTAATTGTTTTAGATCCATTTATGTTCATTATTTTTATTAATTTTCCACTAACATCAACATCCAATTGAAAAAAAAGTACCATACTCTTGCAATTTTTCTTCTGACTTTAGAAATAAAATGGTGTTTATTCTAAAATGAAAAGAAATCTCTAAACATCACCGACTTAAATCTGTGAATAAAGTCAGATCTAATCTTAGAATTCTGAGACCAAGTCGAGACTTTAATTCAGTCCTCTCAGCATCTCTGTAATGTGCTTTAACAGGGTTTAGCTTACCCAACACAACCCAGCACCTCATCTGTGTTCCAACCTTTGGGTTTTAGCATGAGCCTGTCTAATTACTGGAAACCTGCTTTTCACCAACGTGTTTTAAGACTCAGGTTTTCGGCACCGTTTCACATCAGACTCCTCAGCGTGACACAGAGAAATGACACAGCAATGAAAATGACAGATTCTATTCAACAATGCAGGGCTGCCAACTCTCACACACTGAGCTTGAGAAACTCACATTTGACCCTCTTCACATGATCTCATGCCACACCTCCAATATCTCAGGCTGAAGAATCAATCCCCCCATCCCCCGCTGTCACGCAGCGAATGTTTCAAAGGTTGGCAGTCCTGCAATGAGAACGAAGCGGGGGTCTCCAGCTTATCCGGATGGACCGCACCTGGTGGGGTATATTTTGGATTTCTTGGAAGAAGTAGAATATTATATGCCTTTCCCAGCTGTTCCTGAAGGACATCAAAGACACACAGATTCTTGGCCTCATAATTACTGGATTTCTTCTAACTGAAGTGAGAGGATTTCTGGTATTTTGGAAAATTGGGAAATTGGGGTCGATTGGAGTGCCACCTACACCCACAGAAAGTCTCATCTGAGTGGAGACTGCTCAGACTGGGACACTGCCTGAGGTGACTCACAAGCTAGAGGTCGTAGCTGCGATCCCGCTGTTAGCGTGTACAATGGATGTGATCTTGGAGAAAGTCACTGCACGATGTGGGCAAAATTAATACCCAATAATTGGATTTACTGGAAGACTGAAGACAACTTATGAACTGAAAGGCAGAGAGGAAATGATCTCTGCCTGCCCCAAAACAGTTCTTCTTATCTGAATCTGGCGCCATGGTAGCCTTGAGCTGCGAGAAGAAAAACCCTCCACGAAGGAATGGAGACAGATGCTGTGAAACCGGCTAACCTTTGTCGAGGGTAGCTTGGAACCAATCCCCCCCTCCCCCCATCCTCATGTACCACGACTCACTAGGGATCGAGAAGACAGAGTGGACACACACACGCACACACACACACACGCACACACGCACACACACACACACACACACACACACACACACACACACACACACGCGCGCGCGCACACACACACACACACACACACACACACACACACACACACACACACAACATAAATCCCAAGTAGTGTTTCTATGGTTACATTGTGATTTCTTAGTAAATATTCTATTTGGTGAGAGATAAACTTTATTGTATTTATCCTAGTGAATCTATAATTAAACGGGTAAACTAGTAGTAGCACATTCAATGTCAAAGAAAGCAAAAAGTTATTATCAGGAGAGGGAGTATGTTTAAGCGGTTAGCAGCAGTGTGCTAGCTGAGGGCCCCCTCCCTGAGGCCACCACAGCTCAGCAGAACATCATTGTAGCTTCTTCTGGGGAGTAAAACACTTAGAGGAAAAATAAAGTAAACAGCTGAAATAGCAGGAAATAATACAGTTAAAGAGCAGATTGTAGAAGAAAGTAGTAGAGTGTGGAACGTGGTCAGTGTATCCTCCAGGATTCTAAGCCTATAGCAGCATAGCTAGAGAGATAACTCTGGATAACCTAGCCTTTTAGATGGAGACGTGTTGGAGGCAGGGCAAGGGAGAGCCGTCTTTACCGACTGTACACTCCACCTCCCTCTACTCCCCCACTTGTCCAGATTTAGGCTAACATCAGATTTTAATCATAGACCCTATCAAATAAAAATGTTTTAAGCCTAGTCTTAAGTAGACAAGGTGTCTGCCTCACGGACTAAAGCTGGGAGCTGGTTCCACAGGAGAGGAGCCTGATAACTAAAAGATCTGCCTCCCATCCTAATTTTAGATATTCTGGGAACCACCAGTAAACCTGCAGTCTGAGAGCGAAGTGCTTGGTTAGGAACGTATGGAACAATCAGATCACTGATGATGGAGCTTGATTATTAAGAGCTTTATATGTGAGACGGGGGATCTTAAAATCGATTCTGAATTTAACAGGTAGCCAATGTAGGGAAGCTAAGACAGGAGAGATATGATCTCTCTTTTTAATTCTCATCAGAACTCTAGCTGCAGCATTTTGGACAAGCTGAAGACTTTTAACTATATTCTGTGGACTTCCTGAGATTAATGAATTACAGTAATCCAGTCTTGATGTAATAAATGCATGAACTAGTTTTTCAGCATCACTCCTGGAGAAGATTGCTTCTAATCTTAGCAATATTCCGAAGGTGGAAAAAGAAAATCCTACAAACCTGTTCAACGTGGGATTTGAATGACATGTCCTGGTCAAAGATAACACCAAGGTTCCTTACTTTGTTCTTGGAGATTAATTTAATGCCATTCAGGTCAGGTGACTGACTAAGCAATTTCCTTTTCTGAATATCGGGTCCAAAGATGAGAACTTAAGTCTTGTCTTGATTTAAAAGCAGAAAATTTAGAGTCATCCAATTATGTATGTCTTCAGACAAGCCTGTAATCTAACTAACCAATTAGGTCCATCAGAGTTAATGGATACATATAATTATATCATCCTGCTACAAGCTCTTACATTGTTAGTGTTGTCTGTATTGTTGATGTTGTTGTTGTTGGTGGTTTTGGTGTTACTGCCCTTGGTGATGTTGTTGGTGGTGTCTCTTGCAGCTTCTATTAGCTCCAGAAAAAACCTATAAGATAAGTTTTTAGGAATGTAAATAAAAAGCCCCTCTTCCTGAGTCATTTAAACATTTTAGGAACTTTTAATATCCCTAACTTATTTTTTTCTAGACCAATGAACCTAACTGGCCCCATTATTGATCAAATCCATTTTTACTTGTTATTTTTCTGATACAATCAGTCACTCTGAGTTTAACATGACAAAGTAAATAACAGAAAATCGATAATAGTATGTGGTGATTTCAATATAGACCTGTTAAATCCAAACGAACACAACAAACCGCCGATTTTATAAACTCAATGTACGCCACCAACTTATTTCCTTTGATCACAAAACCTTCCAGAATAACGGTAAATACAGCAACACTAATAGACAATATATTCATAAATAAAAGAGAAAATAAAATAACTAGCGGGTTACTCGTCAACAATATTAGTGACCATCTTCCAGTATTTGCCATCATACAAAACTTGAAAAATACGGGAAATAACACTAAAATAGAAGAGCCCAACTGACCCGGTGCAGAACAGCGGAACATATTGCAGCATTTAAAACAGACTTAAAGAACAAATCCTGGGAAGGACTATACAAACAGCATGATCCACGTAAAGCATTTGAAACCTTTTTAAGAAAAATACTTGAATTATACAATAAAAACTGTCCAATTAGAAAACAAAAACAACAACAAAATAATAAGCCATGGATGACAAAGATGCTACAAAATGCCTGCAAAAATAAGAATACAATATATAAACTGTTCATAAAAACAAGAACAAAAGAGGCAGAAAACAGATACAAATCACATAAAAACAAACTAACAACTATAATTAGAACCAATAAAAAGGAATACTACGACAAATTACTATAACTGAAAAAAAAAATACACAAGGAGCATGGAAAATATAAAAAAATATTATTAATAATAACAATAGCAAAAAAGCCCAACTGAGGCTCTGACCAGTGAAAGTGGAATTCCTATAAATGAACATGGAGAAATTGCTAATTCAATTCAATTCAATTCAAAAATACTTTATTAATCCCAGAGGGAAATTGATTATGCACTAAATGATTATTTTGTAAATATCGGGACCAATCTAGCTAATAAGATAGGAAAACCAAAAGGTGAAATGGATGTTACTGAACACATAACTGCTAATATAGATATCATGTTTATTAAAGACACTGATGAAAAAGAAATAATTTCCACTGTAAAAAAGTGTAAAGACAGTAGATCCAAAGACTCTGAGGGTTTTCACATGTCATTGATACAAAGTATACTAGAATGTATTGCAAACCTGTTTGCATACATTTGTAATCAGTCATTTAAAACAGGTATTTCCCCAGTAAAATGAAAACTGCAAAAGTTATACAAATATTTAAATAAGGTGATAAAAACAGTCATCCAACTACAAGCCAATCTCTCTATTGTCTCTGTTCTCCAAAAAATATTTGCAAGCAGATTTGATGATTTCATTGAAAAAAATAATCTACTAAGTGAGCATCAGTATGGATTCAGAACAAGAAGATCAACGGCAATGGCAACAATTAGCATGGTAGAGGAAATAGCTAAAGCAATTGATAATAAAAATTATACAATAGGAATTTATTTAGATCTTAAGAAAGCCTTTGATAGAATAGATTGCAATATCCTCCTAACCAAATTATATAAATATGGCATAAGAGGAATAGCATATAACTGGTTAAAAAGCTACTTAACAGGAAGACAACAATTCACAGAAATCCAAAATGTAAAATCACCTACAAAACTGTGGGGTACCTCAAGGTTCAGTGTTAGGACCCAAGTTATTCACATTTTACATAAATGGCATCAATAAAGTAACCAATCAATTGAACTACATTCTCTTTGCAGATGATACCAGTATGTATATCACAGGGAAAGATATAGAACAACTATTGAGCATGGTTGGAAGTGAACTAAATATACTAAAGACCTGGTTTGACAGTAACAAATTATCATTAAATCTAAGTAAAACTAAATACATTATATTTGGAAAACAAAAACAAAACACTCTTCCTAAATTTATGATAAATGGGGTAGAAATAGAAAGAGTAAATAAAATTAAATTCTTGGGTGTCACATTACAGCAAAGGCTGAGCTGGAAGCCGCACATAGAAAATGTTAAAACTAAGATGTCTAAAATTATTGCAGTGTTAAATAAATCTAAACATATTCTAAATGGAAAATCATTATTACTCTGATACCAATCATTAGTACTTCCTCATATGATGTACTGTCTGGAGGTCTGGGGAAATCCTTACAAATCTCACATAAAACCCATAGTTTTACTTCAGAAAAGAGCAATACGAGTAACTACCAACTCTGATTACCATGTACCAACGCACCCCCTGTTTATAAAACTAAAAATACTTACATTTACAGACCTGGTCAAACTACAAACAGCACAAGTACTCTATAAAGTATAAAATAAAATATTTCTGGATTGTATTCAGAAGCTATTCCAAGTCAAAGAAACTCAGTATGAACTAAGGGGAGAAGGACAATTTGTGAGAGAGAAAGTAAGAACAAATGTTAGAAGTCAGAGTTGCACAACAGTAGTAGTCAAATTATGGGATAACTTGGACACTGGAATCAGGGTATGTAAAACTGTTAAATCATTTTAAAAAATGCACGTCAAGAAGATGATGCCATACTACCATAATGACCGTATGTGAGCTAGAGTATCTGATAGATGTGAATGAAAATGTAATGTTCTTGCACAAGTTATAGCATTTTAATCACTGTTTTGATCATTGTCATACATTGACTTATTAAGATTACTGGTAGTTTGTATAGTTCTGTCTTTAGTTCTGGGTATTTTTCCTCTTGCTGAATTATGGTTGTTGTTGCTCAATATATTTCAATTATTATTATCATAATTATTATTTTTATTTCGCTCTCATTTTTATTATTACATTACTTTTATCTTATTATTGTCATTTCTGTTTTTTGAGAAGTGATGTGATGGAGTAAATAGGGTAGGCATAAAAAGCTAGACTTCAGCCTTTTGGTTACTATAATTGAGATTCTGTATTACTGTGTTCTTTCTTTTCCTTTTAAATGGCCAAAATGAATAAATAAACATGAGGCTGAATCTGATAGTCTTCCACCCCTATTTTCTGCATTAGTGCACACACACACACACACACACACACACACACACACACACACACACACACACACACACACACACACACACACACTAGTCCAAATTCAGAGGGACACAATAGTAACCATATTATATTGTTATATGGTCCATAAAAGTGTCAAACGTTCCCACAACCCAGTGTTCTCCATGAATTCAGTTTCATCAGTAGCCATGGCAACGTTGTGGAGCCAAACAGTCACCATGTTATCAGCTACCTGTCAGGTACTTTATAAAGTCTTTACTTTGATGTTCTAGAATCTCTTTTTCTGGACTAAAGCCTTCTCTTTCTGTGAGAAACCAGTGAAGGGTCATGATTAAATGAGCTTTTGTTAATGATAAATGATAAATGATAAATGACCCGCACTTGTATAGCGCCTCTCAGAGTAAGGACTCCAAAGTGCTTTACACTACAGTGTATCATTCATCCATTCACACACACATTCACACCCTGATGGTGATGAGCTACAATGTAGCCACAGCTGCCCTGGGGCGCACTGACAGAGGCGAGGCTGCTGAGCACAGGCGCCACCGGTCCCTCTGACCACCACCAGCAGGCAAGGTGGGTTAAGTGTCTTGCCCAGGGACACAACAGCAGAATTCTCTGTCTGGAGCCAGGATTGAACCTGCAACCTTCCGATTACTGGACAACCCGCTCAACCTGTTGAGCTGCTGCTGCCTAAAATCCTGCTGTTAATCCCTCTAACAGCAGTACCTACACAAATGTATGAAAAGTTTAAACTGTTATTTAGCACAATTCCATAAAACATGTAATTTTTTTACAACCAGTTGTTTTATTTGGTGTTTTAATTTGAACCGAATGCTGCTAAGCCCGCTTTACTGTCTGTGTCAGCGCTCAGCCGCTGACAGACGTTCAAGGTTTGTGACGAGAATGGACACAATTTCAGAACATTTGGGATCAAGGCCATAAAAGAACCATAAAGGGCCTGGAATGAGTTGAAGGATGTTTAATCATACTTCAGGGTATTGAGGAGGAAGCTCAGCAGTGGGAACAAAGAAGAAAAACATGAATATTTGGATGTGAGTTTTTCCTTTAGTGACAGTAATCAGTTCTGTTCTGTAGCTGAGACTTCACACATCTGCTCAGGGCTATGTGACAGCCATCGGAATATTTTAATCTTGGAAACGTCAGAAAACGCTCCACAGACTTCCACGCCACTGTGCGTTTCTGATGATAAACAGAGGCTTTACAGGTCAGGAGTTTTTAAACAATAAAGATAGATGAACATCAGCACCCCCACACAGGTACTATCAGTAAAATCCTCCTCACTAGGGTCCCAGACAGCTGGTGTCTGTCCACAGCAGAGACAGGTCTCATCCACACCTGGGGACAGTCCCACGTTAAACATGAATGTGTTTGGTCTGTGGGAGGAACCCAGTGAAAACACACGCATGCAGAGGGAAATCAAAAAGGCGGCAGCTGGGACTTGAACCTGCAACCTTCTGCGAGGCAACAAAAAATGCTTTTACAGGATTCAACATAAATGTAAACGTGCGGTGTGTTCTAACCTCTTTAATAGATTCAGATTATTTTTTAAACAAAGGAAAATAAATTGCAGCTTTTGATAAACAGAGTTTTCTTGTTTATTTATGACAGAAGGGACAATAAGGACGTATTCTGGTCATGTGAAGGTTTTATTCCACTCTGACTTTTGGAAAGATCTGGTGTCTTCTGCATCAAGCAGCTTTTTCTGGTCTACTGATGGTGTGCAGCTGTCCTGCTGGAGACATTTTGTGTCTCAGGACATCATCAGTGCTTCACCAGACTGGGGAAATGGTCATACTACATTTGTTTGCAGCCCCAAACAATCATTGAGTAAATGGTTTCCTTTGCAGTGTTTTTTATTCTCCAGGGATGCAGGCACAGTTAGTGTGAGGGAGCAGTCCTTCAGAGTGATGCTGTGCAGATACTCCAGAGGAGTAACCCCATCACAGTCCTGCTCATGTTTCCAGCTAGCAGAAGCCAGGCTTGACTCTGTTTTTCAGCCGGCAGCTCCCTCATCACATCAGGTGTGATGTGCAACAACAAAAACAGAATACCCCCCCCCCCCCCATGTCATTCTGTCTCCTCCTACAGCGCATCTCTTTACCTGCTGATGCTCCAGACTGGCAGAGCTGTTGTGTGTTTGCGTATCCTCCAACTGAGAACAATCTGGGCTAAAAAGCAGCTAGTCTGAAATCTGACAAAGGCCTGATTGTCCCCGGGGCAAACATGAAGAAAAGTGGCAGTTTGCATGTTTGCCTCATTCCTATAAATGTTCCCCTCTGCATGCGGACGCTCGTAGGTCTGCCAGGGCCCGCAGCCGTGCAGCCTAATGAGGGGAGCACACCACACAGGACAGTAAGGAGCAGCTTGTTAGCATAGTCCTCTGCCAAAGAAGGTGCTGCTGAGCTCCTGCTGCACTTTAATTGGAGGATCCAGTCAGCTTGTTTGTCTTGACAGGACCGAATGTCAGTGACTTTCAGGCAGCGCTGCAGACAACACACCGCCATCCATAAATGAACCGTGAGGGCATGAATGGTTCTGTTCTGCCAGCTTACATAAAGTTTGACATTCAGCCATCAGCAGCGCTGACGTTCCTGACAGCTCTCACAGGGAACCGTCCTGATAATTAATTAAAATGTAGAAAAGAAATTCAAACTACTTTACCTGTCTTTCATGTTGCATGTCTCAAACTGAAGCTCGTTATAACTTCCCAGAAAGCCTTGCTGCACATGAGTGAGATTCAGCAGCTGGTTGTTGATGGAGATGAGCTGCATGCAGCCCTGGAAGGCAGGAGTGTGGACATGACAGTCCATGGGAGGACAGCCTAGACAGAAGTGACACCTTTAGATTTACCCTTCTTTGTTCACTCTAAACAGATGCTGACAATGTGGGAGTTGAGGAAAAGCTGTGAGAACCTGCTAACCTCCGAAGTAGAAGCTGCCTTTTGATTCGACTTGTTCCCAAAGGTCTACGTTGGAGGACGGCTCGCCGTCCACCGTCAGGCTGATCCGGAGATTCCTGCAGGTGAGGCTCACAGCGTGCCACAGTCCGTCGTTCACCCTGCGACCTGAACAACATCAAACATCAGCCTAAAGTCTGGGAGGGGAACTTTCTCATCAAAACATTTCTGCTTCAGAAGGTCATGATAAATACACACTAAGGAGCCATCCAGCATAATTAAACATCTGTTCAGATTATCTTGACATAAAGAAAACTAACAACCTGGTTCTTCCGGCATTAGACACATACACTGGAATCTCAGGATTTCACTCTGGTTCTGATGTCCCCAGAGGCTCCCGCACCAGGAGCAGCCCAGCTGCCCCAGGCCATGTCACTACCTCTGCTGTGGTTCACTGTAAGGTTTGATTCAACTGTTGTATACCTGTTCATGTGCATGACAGCCTGTGGGACGGGACTCGTGCTTTAACACAACACAAAATCGTTTATAATGCTTTCAGCTAGATAGATAGATAGATAGATAGATAGATAGATAGATAGATAGATAGATAGATAGATAGATAGATAGATAGATAGATAGATAGATAGATAGATAGATAGATAGATAGATAGATAGACAGATAGATAGATAGATAGATGATAGATAGATAGATGATAGATAGATAGATGATAGATAGATAGATAGATAGATAGATGGATGGATAGATAGACTTATTTTGTGCCCGCTCCAACGACGTTCGCCCGCTTTCCACCTGCCCCCCCCTTTCCACACACACACCCACAGCCTAGATCCCTGCACGGGCCTAAAATCTGAGCCCGTGTCCGGCCCGGCCCGAGGGGGTGGAGCCCCAGCCCGACCCAGTCCGAAAAGGTTTTCAGGATTCTCTGGCCCGAGCCGAGCCCGACTTTTTTTAACCAACTAAATGAAAAACAAAGTGCGTCAATCCTGACCAATGTGTTAAAAGACGTGCAGGATCCGATCAATTTGTTTTTCCCTCATTTACCGTCACGGAGATAACGGCGCACTGGCTCTGGTGTTAATCAAGTTAAATTTTATCTCTTTGCAACAATTTTCACAAGAAAACAGAACAGTTAAAAGCAGGGCTTGTGTTGACCGGATAGTTCCCGTATTTGACCGTTTATTTTGACGGAGAAAGAATAGAAAGAATTACCCCGACGCATGCAGACGAACTGACATTTTATTCTACGCACATCGCAGATGTAGCTAAATCACTCAAGAAAAGATTTCCTTCTGAACATCTGAGCTGGATACTGCTCAGTGCAGCTCGCTGTCAGCGCATATGTGCACAGCGAGCTGAAGTTGTGGAGAGGGGCTTGGAGCGCGTCGCAGAACCAGAGCGCATGCGGGAAGATTCCTCCCACTGAAGCGAGTGTTTTCCAAACCCTGTCTCTCAGAGAGACTTGTCATTTATAAAATGTTCCCTGATTATGAAACTTTGGCTGAATAGTGCTTGTTCCTGTCTCCAATGTGGCGACACATCCAGGAGCCTGTCTGAGGAGAATCCCAGAATCTCACTTCCTCTTCAGCTCAGAAAGCGCCTATGATTACGCACAAGCGTGACCCGTCAACCCGGTCTCACAGTAAGACCGGGTTGGGCCTGTTCAGGTTTACGCAGACAATCTTTACATTTAGAATTGACTTACAGATATACAATTAATTCAGTAAAATATAAAGCATTTTATTTAAATATACATTAATTATTTTACAAGCACAGAGAGCCGCATCAGATGGATGGAAGAGCCACGGGTTGCCGACCCCTGGTATAGCCTATAAAATGACGTTTTTTCCAGGACCAGAGAGGACGCAAACTCAATACATCTCTTTTATTGTGAGGTAATAATTTCTCAGAGTTTTGCGGTTGCGGGCGGGAGTAGACATGCACACTGCGGGTGCGGGCGGGAGTGTAACACACACGTTGCGGTTGCAGGCGGTAATGAAATTCAGCGGGAGCGGGCAGGAGCGGGATGAAGAAAACAGTCCCGCGCGCCCTGCATAAGTATGCAGACGACATGGCACTGGTGGCATCAGTGAAGACATCAGACATTAGTTGACTTTTCATGCTTCCTTTAACAGACTAATATGTTCATCTGAACTCCACTTAGAGCAGAGACACATTTTCAGATCCTACATCAAAGGCTCATTTCAGAAAGATGAGTGTGAATGATCTCAGCCTTGCTGTGTAAGTCTGACAAACAACGATCTGTCCGCTAAACATTCTCACTGGACTGCTGAGGCTCATCCGTCACAATCCTGCCATTCACGGTGTTGT
Source organism: Nothobranchius furzeri (assembly GCF_043380555.1). Taxonomy (NCBI): domain Eukaryota; kingdom Metazoa; phylum Chordata; class Actinopteri; order Cyprinodontiformes; family Nothobranchiidae; genus Nothobranchius; species Nothobranchius furzeri. Next base: position 37,723,189 of record NC_091754.1, read on the forward strand.
CCGTGAAAGAGATGGTTCGGATGTTTAATAGGAGCCATTTATTTTGTGGAGTTGCTCTGGTTTGGATAGGAGCCTGTCTGCTGCTGGGAGGCTTTCAGCTTCTCGACAAGCCAACAGCAAACAGGAGGAGCGGAGTCCAGCAGAAAGAGTCGGAGTTCATGACGCAGTCTGAAAATGAAGCCGCTGCTTTCATGATGGCTGCAGGTTTACAGGTTTGGTGTTGTGATTGTGTAAAATAAGACGTGCTGCTTTAGGTCCACCTGTTCTTCCTCAGCACAAACAACATTTAGGGAGTTCTTCAGCTTCTCTGAGCATCTGAGTCAGTTCAAAGTTCTCATTTAGACCTAGATACTAGATTTAACCAAGTTTACACAAACATGTCAAAAAATGCACAGAAACAGAAATATTGCATTTGTAAACACCCAATTATACAGTTTTCAAGCAAAAAAAATGTTATTTTTGGTTTAGATGCTCTTAAAATAACCAAAACTACAGAACAGGAGAGTTTTATTGTAGACTTCTTATTGTTGGTGTGCTAAGACCCAGATAGCTGGACATTCCTTACATAACTGGCCTGATGTGAACGCCAGCCCTGATCCAGACCTTATCATGATTATTTACTGCTGACGGTTTGCTTCAGTGATGTAAACAAAACAGAAAATCCTGTCATCTGCTGTCTGTGTGTCACAGATGCACATCATCTGTCTAAAAGCTGCTGGTTCACACCTACAGGTCAGTGGAAAGGTGTGCGCTGTCTCACTAGATGTTAATAAAGAGCTGCATGTGCTCCATCTCTCGAAACATTTCAGTTCTGCTTCCAACGGCGAGAAGAGCATCTCCACATAATCACTTCAGAAGACTGAGGCTCATTTTCAAAGTGTTACAGCCTTGAAGAGATTCAGCCACGCCTCCCGTCTAATCAAATCAGCACCCAGATGTGTTTGCATCGTGCCTCTGGAGCTCACAGGGACACGCTGTTGAGCCTAATGCACCCTGGGAGTTGTTTCGGTTCGTCAGAGATATCATCGTCCAGCCTCTTGAGAATTTCTAGTGATGCCTGTCGCTATCGGCACAGCCTTTTATTGTGAAAGGCTGAGTGCCACAGGCGTTTTCTCCTCTCTCCATGGAGTAAGTCAGGCAGCCATCAGCAACTGCTGCTGAGCATTAATCCAAGCAGCCTGTCACACTTTCATGTCAGATACATCTAATCTGCTGCTGACCAGCCCTGTTGGGTCAATCCAAGTCTCAGATCTAATCCCACTGTTACTCAGCCACTCAGCAATGGAATATTTTCATTTTATGTCCTAAAAATCGTTTTTCAGTCCAAAAATGGCGTCTTTGGAGTCACGTTGAAGTCATTAAATCTGCAGCGTTACCGAAGCAGCAGCAGCAGCAGCAGAGAGCGGTGAAGAAGGCAGCACCTCATTCTGCATGCTGTTACGCTCCGAACCCTCCTGAACGATGTCTGCTGTCTGGTCTGGTCTGTGAGCGCCGCCACACATGCTGCTCCGCGCAAACGCAGCCTGTGAGTGTGTCCGAGTTCAGGAAAAGAAAGGGTTTGTTCAAAGAGAAAACCGTTCAAATTTCGAGGAAAAAACATTCCTGAAATACCAGAATCCTGGTGAGCCCCGAGGCTCAGTTTGATGATCTCGGCTGATGCTGTTTGTGGCGCGGCTGAAACCCCACAGGAAAGGCGGCGAGACAAGGGAGAATTACATTTTTCACATCTCTCCCGTTTTCTGAGTGCTACAACATGGGAGAGGAAGGTTTCTCCATCCTGGATGTCACACTTGAATAGATCCGTTCTGGAAAACGTTGGTTTCTATTGAAAAGGTTGATGTGGTGTTACAGAGGCTGCAGTAACGGGTATGCATGTGAACTTGCAATGACCCCGAGTCGTACTCACCGGGCCAGCCGACGTTTATGCACCCATTTCACTTCAGCAGCTGTAAGCCCAGTTTCCTCTGATTGCATCTCACAGTGAGGTTTTGTTTCAGGACATCCACCACATAGCTGAACTGACTCTCCTCACGGCAGCAGAACGTCGGTATCCCACTGTAATTAAGGAATTTACCCCCCATGTCTGTGCAGTGCGTTCACACAGGATCAGGCAGATTCCCAGACCAGATTCCGGGGCTTCCTTATATGATAATGCTCTTTGTAGCTGCCCCGATGCTTTAGCTCAATAATAATATCAGCTGTGACCTCCAAACTTCAACCTGACAAATCCTCAGAAAAAGCATTGTCAAAAGATTTTCCTTATTGAACTGATTCCTTTGGGGCAGACGTGTCCCACAGCAGCTTCAGGTACATGCCCAGCACCTGCCGAAGATCTGACCCCCCCAAACAATAACACTTATCTTCCTTATCTGCTCTGAGAAATCCCATAAAGGGAATTGGAAGACATTTCTCTGCCCGGAATTCTAAAAACAAACAAAGTTTTTGAGTTTATTGGGAGCAAAGCTAATAAAGTCAGCTAAGAAGAATTACGTGATGTGTTGTTGTGTCTGTGAATCAGGTCGACACTTTTCTGCTTCAGCGACGAGGAGAGAACAGAGAGCAGCCAGTCAGCACCAGTATGGACATGAGCGATGGCATGGGTGTGTGTGCATTTCACACGGGCCCATGTCGAAGGCTCCGGCTGCTGCTGTTTTACATTTCTGTCAGAATAAAAATAAATAAAAAGGCTCATGTTAGTTTATGGAGCCGGCCTAAACTACTTCCATGTTTTCATCTGCTGTCATGCAGTGGCGGTTTTACCATTAAGCATAGGTCAGCGGCCGCCTGGGGCCCCCTTATGTTGGGGGGCCCCCTAGCCCTGACTGCTGGCACCCCTCTGTTAATGCCACAATGGATTATTCCTTTTAAGACGGCTATGTGCAAACAGGAAGTGATTGGTAGTCATTCCACTCCAATCCAGTTGGTGGCAGTAATGCACCAAATTGTTGTTTGCCAAGTGCCATAAGACCACAAATAACAATAAGAAGAGAGGCGGCAGTGTCCGTAACAAACTCAAAGCGATAGTCAAAACATGAAGCATGAATGGAGTTATCCTAGTGGCTCCAATAAGAGAAAGAAGCAGCTTGCTTTAAAAAAGCTTTTATCTTCACTTCCAAAAGTGACATCGTTTTTCTATGTAAACATCAAAAGGTAGAAGAAAGGAAAGGCAATGGAAAATGTTTAAAGGGAGGAAAACAGAGACCAAAATGGAAAATAGAAAAAAAAAGAAAGGCAAAAGCACAGGAGCACTGACAGGAAGAAGAAAGCAGAGCAGATATTGAAGGTGCTCAAAGGGAGAGAAAGACAGGAAAAAAGAGGAGGACTAAAAGTGAAAATAACTCGTGTCAGAAGAGGAGAGAGTTTCGCAAATCCAGTTAAAGGTAAGATTGTCGAAAATTTAGTGTAAGGGGCCCCATGTCTCTGTTCGCCGTGGGCCCCCAATTTGCAAAATCCGCCACTGCTGACATGGAAACACACATACACCTCTATGAAGGTTAAACATTATTTACAGATGATGACATGTAAGGCGGGCTGCACAGTGGTGCAGTGGTTAGCGCTGGTGCCTTGCAGCAAGGAGGTCCTGGGTTCACATCCCGAACTCTCTCTCTCCAAGGAGTTAGCATGTTCTCCCTGTGCATGCGTGGGCACTCCAGCTTCCCACAGTCCACAGACATGACTGTCAGGTTAACTGGTCTTTCTAAAATTGTCCTTGTGTGTGTGTGTGTGTGTGTGTGTGTGTGTGTGTGTGTGTGTGTGTGTGTGTGTGTGTGTGTGTGTTCGTCCTGTGTGTCTCTGTGTTACCCTGCAATAGACTGGCAATCTGTTCTGCTTGCCCAATGACAGCTGGAGATAGACACCAGCCTCCCGCGACCCTGCATGTGCAAGCGGGTTACGAAAATGGACAGGTGGATGAGTGAGACTTCATTCATTCATTCATTCATTCATTCATTCATTCACAACTGACCCAAAAGCATGTCACATGAACTAATATTAAACAACCGCCTAACACTTAATGACTGAATACTTGTCTGTGTGTCGGTCCAGATGTTACAGATGCTGCAGCAGTGTAAAACCGCCTCCCTGCTTTCCTCCGGAGTGAATCCAGCGTTGGTTTTACCTGAAAGCATCATTAGCTCTGGCTGCTTTTATCCGAGCTGCCTGCTCGGGTTATAATGAGAGGGAAGAGCACCAACAGCTTGTTGCAGTGGCTCAGTCATAAAACATAAATACACCTCTAAAGCCGACACACGCTAACCCCACCACAGCAACAGAAAAGAGTCAGGCTGTGTTTAGCACAGCATGGTGTGTGTTGCTGCAGGTGTGTTTACACTGCAGCCTCGAGTCAGTCATGTCAGTACGGACCAGGTCTACGGTTGATAGTTACGGTGTTTCTGACCTGGTGAGTTGCAGCGAAACGCGTGGCCAGTGATTGTTTAACCGCGTTCGTTTCAACCCCATGCACGTCAGTAAAAGTGTGTGAGAGCAATAGAAAATTATATTTATAATAACTATTCTTTTATTTTGGTTTGACCTTTACAGAACTAGAGAGATGTCTTCTGCATACCCAATGTTATTTCATTCCTCAACATTTGAACCAATCGCTTCATTTTGAGCAGAAACGTTTACAAATCTGACTTTTTGAGGTTCCAGGAAGAGCCGAGCCCTCATTACTGGGGGAGAGGGGGGCACCACAGACAGGTCGCCATGCAGTGTTGCACACACACCCACGCCATTTACCAGTAAACGCATCATAAACTGAAACCCTAACAACAGTTTGCTGTTTAATTATTCAATTCAGCTTATTTATAAAGCACCAAATCACACACAGAGTCGTCTCAAGGCACGCCACACAGAAAACATTACAACTGAGTTCAGTTCAAATCAAACGTTTCCTACCCAAGAAAACCCAGCAGGCTGCATCAAGTCACTGACTTGTTGTGTCAGAGACTTCAGAGCAATCCCCATAGGAAACAAGCATGCGGTGACAGTGGAGAGGAAAACCGCCGACTGAACCTGGATCAGCATGAGCAGCCATCTGATGTTTTATATGTTTCATGTTTATAAACCAGAGAGCCGAAGCCGGAAACCCGTCATGTCAACGCGGTCCGGAGGCGGCGCTGGCGTCTCCGGTCAAACGGATCAGTATTCCAGAAGAATGGTCACCGCGTGCTCCAGGCCAAACAGCATATGGAGCGTTCAGACTGAAGTCAACTAAAGCCTGACTCGGTGACGGATCAGCAGCATTAAAGCAGAAGACGTCTGCTGCCCCCAGGAACCGATCTTCTGTCAGTTCAGAGAGGAGGGGACGGGTTCTGGACTGGACCTGCCTCTGATCCGCTACAGCTCTCAGAGGAGGTTCTAGCTGAATGAGTCTGGGGAGAAGAGACAGCCTCCACCTTTAAAACATGTGAAAGGACTGGATGGATCACAAATGGAAACATTATGACAGCAAATTATAACAAATATAAACCAAAAAAACTGGTTTTCTTTTGGGGGGAATCATCATACCTCAGTGACCTTCAGCGGTCTGAGGGGTCGATGTTTTACGTTCAAAACAAACAGCAAAGAAGCAAATTAAATGTTTGCTAAAGGCTTAATTTTAAGTACAGAAAGAGATGAAATCCTTCTTTTTTTTACAGGAGACAAGAAAACCCTGTCGGCTGGAGTCTAGATATGGTTGTTTATTTGGACTGACCTGCAGAAACCTCTGATCTCTGCCGCCCGGCGCTGTGGAGGGTCAGGTGAAGCCAGCTGTTGCTGATCTGCAGCTCAAGTTTCTGAGGACTTGGGCTGAGCTGCACAGAGAGCAGGAGCCCCTCCGGGTTCCAGGTCCTGAACTGGAAGCGAACAGAGAACTCCCCGGTGGCAGGAGCAGCAGACGGAAGCGACAGGAAGCTGCTGCTGGAGCTCAGGAAGGTGCACGCCACCAGCTGGGGCGGAGAACACGAGAAGGTCACATTGCCCTGGAGGACAACAAAAAGAAGAGGAATGCAGATTCACATCAGTCTCCAGAAGCGTGATGGAGGAGGGAAATTCCCAGTGGAATGTCTGGAAATCTCACACTGAGCCTTATTTTAAATGTCTAAATGTAATCAAAGCAGAATCACTTGAGTTGAATAACAGCAGTAAGATGTGCAGAAGAGCTGACATCAGTGAAGATCCTGATCAGCACATCAACATATTCATTAAGAACACTACACAGATCCAATCACAGTCCAAAAAAGGCTCTTTGATCAGGGATTTAATAACGTTCTAATCTGGGACTGATGGAGCTCTGGAAGCCTTTGTCTTCATGCACAACAGCTTGAGAATGAGCAGACAAAGTCAGAGTGATCAGTCATTGTCAGAAAGCAAAATGTGAAAAGAGATGAGATCCTGGCACGTTACGTAACGGTGCCGTTTGGTGGACATCTGAACTGCTCTCTTGTGAAAACACAAACATCCCCTTCGGCTGCAGCTTTTCATTCAACGCAACATTTACATTTAATCTTAATTGGGTGTCAGCTGCAGTCAAACCCGACCAATCACGACTGCTGAGGTCAGACTCCTATCAGTCCCCCAGCCTGCAGGGCAGCACACAGCAATCACAGCTCTCTCACTCTCAATGTGATTCCCTCCATCAGCCTCGGGGAGATGGTCCCATTGAAATTCCATTACAGCTTCCATCATTCCGGTCTCCTCCACCTCTGCCTCTGTTGTCAGTAAAGGCCTTTAATGCAACAGTTAAAGGCGCCGGGTGTCTCTGATGAGATGTGGCTTGTGGCTCTTTGGCCGACCCGCCTGATTGGAGTGGGAGGAGACCCTCCAAATGCACTCAGACTTAATCATATAGCAGTCAGGATCACAATGGATGTAATGATTGTTTATTCTTCACTCCTGCATCTGGCCAATCCTCATTTAAATCGGGACAATCAAAAGTCGTCAGCAAGGGAATAAAAACACCAATAAGCTGATGACATTCGAACAAGGGTAGCGCCACCACCAGGTCAGCCTCTGAACTGTTGACCTGCAGCTGTCATCCGCTGCAGTAATGTGTTCATTTAAGAACATGTATCCATCAGAGATAGTTGGCTCTCTTACCGATATACCGATAAGTTCATCACGGGAAAACATTGGATTAATACTTTAATGAATAGTACAAGTGAGCTACTGCTAAAAAGTTTCAATGATTCGAGTTTAGAAAACAGATCAAAGTGAGACATCCATCCATCCACCCATCCATCCATCCATCCATCCATCCATCCATCCACCCACCCATCCATCCATCCATCCATCCATCCATCCATCCATCCATCCATCCATTTTCATCCGCTTATCTGGAGTCGGGTCGCGGGGCAGCAGTCTAAGGCGAGAGGCCCAGACTTCCCTCTCCCCAGCCACTTGGGCCAGCTCCTCCAGGGGAATCCCAAGGAATTCCCTGGCCAGGTGAGAGACATAGTCCCTCCAGCGTGTCCTGGGTCTACCTTTAGGTCTCCTCCCGGTTGGACGTGACCAGAAAACCTCACCAGGGAGGCATCCAGGAGGCATCCTGACCAGATGCCCGAGCCCCCTCAACTGGCTCCTCTCGATGTGGAGGAGCAGCGGGTCTACTCCGAGCCCCTCCCAGATGGCCGAGCTTCTCCCCCTATCTCTAAGGGAGAGCCCAGCCGCTGTTCGGAGAAAACTCATTTCGCCCGCTTGTATTCGTGATCTCGTTCTTTCGGTCACTACCCAAAGCTCGTGACCATGGGTGAGGGTAGGAACGTAGATCCACCGGTAAATCGAGAGCTTCGCCTTCCGGCTCAGCTCTCTCTTCACCACCACAGACCGGTACAACGCCCACATCACTGCAGACACAGCACCAAGTACAGGTTCTTCAAAACTGTTCATTTGGACAGTTTTATCTCTCTTTCTAGCAGGCAGCTTGTGGTTCAGGAGACCGCTATGATTTCTCATCTGAACCCTTTTAATCTGAAATTGTGCTTAGATTAAGAGCCTGAATGCAAGATCTTCTAGAAGCAATGAGACAATTTTCTGTAGATATTTGCAGCGTATTCAGAATAACCTCCATAGTGGAAAAAATCTGATATTAGCCTTTAAATCCTGTCAATGGCTCTCTGAGCATTGTTCCCTCTCCAAGAATGACTGCAACATAAACCCATCTACACATGCGTAAACTGGAGCTCTTTACTGAAATTAGATCATCTCAGAATAAGGAGCCTTCTACAATGTTTCGGCTGACTTCATGTGAATCTTTCTTCAGCACCGTTGCAGGTGTAGTCCGTCCTTGTTGGGCCAGACCATCTTCCTGCTCTCTCTGTGCTGTCAGCTGGAACATCCTCCAATGAGACTAACGTTGTGTTAAAGATGTTTTCTGCTTCACTTTGCTCTGACTTAACCATCCACTCGTGTAACTGAAACACTTGGATGTTCAGTGTTTGTCTGGTGTGGATTATAGCCATCCTCACACCGTTTACGCTTTAGCAGCACGCCCACTAAACATCACCCACAGGTCCGACACACGTGTGCCCTAGCCACGACGTGTGCCAGTTTCTAACATTGTTCTGTCAGCGATGCATTTAAAAACTTTTCTTGGAAAATGTGTGTGTGTGTGTGTGTGTGCATGTCCCTGTTGTTCACCGGCCCCTCCCACTCCCAAAACTCTTTAGGAAATTTTCTGGCTGAAATCACTCTGAGAAAAGGCTTCATCTTGGGAGACTCCGGCCCCTGCCGAAGCGCCCCACGCATCACTGAAACACCACTGGTAAGAGTTACACACAAATGTAATGTACGGCTAAATGAAATAGTTAGGAGTGTGATATTTCTCCTCCAGTTACATCGCCCACTATTTCCTGCTCGCCTACACATGTGCTCTACGTGTTTTTTTCTCCTCTCTCCCATCGTTACATCAGATTCTTTTCCTAGAAGAGATTTGCCGTTGTGAGAAAAGCTTCAGATGGCAAAGCGCTGTTTCACATAACTGAGCTTTTAAAGGCATTAAATGTTTCCTGGAAGAGAAATAAAGACACATTCAGGCAGGGCCTTAAAAGTGTGAGCGATGCATTCAGAGTAACCCCAAATTCCCACAAATATAATGGAGTTTGAGTCATAAAGAGGAAAATCCATAAAAGATCCAAAATGTGGACAAAAATCTGAGTAAAAACCATGAAGCTCTCTTCAGCTGTTAGTAACCCATGTCACTTACCACGCTGTGTATCTGAGGCTTGCGTCTCTTTGCCAGGTCTATAACATTGATGCCGTTGTAGTAGAGGTTCTCCACGCAGCCGTTGAAGTTCTTCCTCAGAAACGTTCCAGGTTTACCCGGCAGAGGGATGCCTCCAAAGCTCAGCTGTGATCAGAGCAGAGCAGACAGGCTGTTCAGACTCATCTGTTCGCTTCTGTGGAGGATGAGCTGAGGTGAACACAGCACCAGAGAATTCTGGAGATAACACACACATTCTTACAAGTTTCTGCATGAACAACTGAGCCCGTTATTCATAACTTGAGAAAACATCGCCGCCTCACCACTGCATCCAAAGAGTAGAGGGCTGAAGTCGCACTGCTGCTGTGAAGTTGATTACATGGTTCAGTGTGCTTCTGCTAGGTCAAAGCACAGAGAACACACCTTCACACGCTGGCTGTAATTCCTGTTCTCAGTGCAGCAGTGGAAGAAACTCCAGCTTTCTGTTTTGTTCTTTCTTCAACATCAGCACCGTTTACCAGACATGCTGTAATTCAGTCATGGAGAACTGAACTGGCCTGTGTAGAGTTCTGACCTCCAGCTGTGAGTCAGAACTCACCCACCAGCATCGGGGCGCGGCCTGGGTGGCTGAAAGCTAATCCTGCCAGACGATCCATGCCTTAAAACTGTTGCATTTCTTCAAGGTGATGTCTGAGATGGAAGCTGTTATTACAATTTCCGTCGAGCTTTTTTACAAACACTACCAGGGTTATAAAACACTAAAATCTACCTCAGCTCTTTCCAGGTAAATCATTTGCACTTGATGGGCGTGAGAGTGAAATAATACTAAAACTTCTCTGACTGCTGTGGAGAAAACCTCCCACAGCTCCACCAGCCTTCTTCGTCTCATTAACAGATCTCACATCAAAAGCTTCTCTGCAGATGAATGGAAGAGGCTTTGTTTAGTGGAGGCTCCAAATCCTGGACAGTTACAGAGAATGTACAACAACTCTGATTTCATCAGGACAAGGAGTTAACCAGAGCTCGTATGTACACACACACACACACACACACACACACACACACACACACACACACACACACACACACACACACACACACACACACACACACACACACACACACACACACACACACACACACACACACACACACACACACACACACACACAAACACAAACACACACACACACAAACACAAACACACACACACACACACACACATGAATGACATGCAAAATTTGCTTTCATCCGAAAAAAGTACTTTGGGCCACTGAGCAACAGTCCAGTGCTGCTTCCATGTAGCCCAGGTCAGGCGCTTGACCTGGGGAATGCGGCACCTGTAGCCCATTTCCTGCACATGCCTGTACACGGTGGCTCTGGATGTTTCTACTCCAGACTCAGTCCACTGCTTCCGCAAGTCCCCCAAGGTCTGGAATCGGTCTTTCTCCACAATCTTCCTCAGGGTCTGGTCACCTCTTCTGGCTGTGCAACGTTTTCTGCCACACTTTTTCCTTCCCACAGACTTCCCACTGAGGTGCCTTGATCCAGCACTCTGGGAACAGCCAATTTGTTCAGAAATTTATTTCTGTGTCTTGCCCTCTTGCTTGAGGGTGTCAATGATGGCCTTCTGGACAGCAATCAGGTCGGCAGTCTTACCCATGATTGTGGTTTTGAGTAATGAACCAGGCTGGGAGTTTTTAAAAGCCTCAGGAATCTTTTGCAGGTGTTTAGAGTTAATTAGTTGATTCAGATGATTAGATTAATAGCTCGTTTAGAGAACCTTTTCATAATATGCTAATTTTTTGAGATAGGAATTTTGGGTTTTCATGAGCTGTATGCCCAAATCATCAATATTAGAAACACTAAAAGGCTTGAACTACTTCAGGTGTGTGTAATGAATCTAATATATATGAAAGTCTAATGTTTATCAGTACATTACAGACAATAATGAACTTTATCACAATATGCAAATTTTTTGAGAAGGACCTGTATTTATCATTATTATTAGTAGCAGTAAAACACTTCCCAGCAAGTCACCACCATTTCTCAACAAGATCTTAACTGATGATGGTGGAGTCTGACCGCTGCACAAAGCCTTCTCCAGCTCATCCCAAAGGTTCTCAATGGGGTTAAGGTCTGGACTCTGTGGTGGCCAATCCATGTGTGAAAATAACGTCTCATGCTCCCTGAACCACTCTTTCACTATCTGACCCTGATGAATCCTGGCATTGTCATCTTGGAATATGGCCGTGCCATCAGGGAAGATGGAATAACCTGGTCATTCAGGATGTTCAGGTAGTCAGCTGACCTCATTCTTGGAACACATCCTGTTCCTGAACCTAGACCTGACCACCTGCAGCAAGCCCAGATCATAACTCTGCCCCCACAGGCTTGTACAGTAGGCACTAGGCATGATGGGTGCATCACTTCATCTGCCTCTCTTCTTACCCTGATGCGCCATCACTCTGGAACAGGGTCCATCTGGACTCATCAGACCAGTTTTAATAAAGCGTTGGGCAGTTCTGAACCCACTTTTAGTCGTTTCTGCATCTCCATAGATGTTTTCTCTGCTTGATGCCGTTGATCTGATCCTTCTCACACAGGCTGACGTCTTTTTCCACGACCATCAGATGTGTCTCTCTACATGGTTGTTTAAGAAATGAGAAGCAGCTCACTGCACCAGTTGGGTTAGATAACTTGTTGCTAGGGCTGTGTAGTATGTAGTATGGGGCGATGGTGGCACAAGAGTTAAGTGCTCGCCCCGCAATCGGAAGGTTGCAGGTTCGAGCCCTGCTCAGTCTGTCGCTGTCGTTGTGTCTTTGGGCAAGACACTTAACCCACGTTGCCTGCTGGTGGTGGTCAGAGGGACCAGTGGCGCCAGTGCTCAGCAGCCTCGCCTCTGTCAGTACGCCCCAGGGCATTGTAGCTCATCCCCACCCGTGTGTGAATGTGTGTGTGAATGGGTGAATGACTGATTGTGTTGTAAAGCGCCTTGGGGGGTTCCAGGACTCTAGAAGGTGCTATATCAAATACAGACCATTTACCATATTTAAGATCAATACTAGTGCAGTTAGTGTGGAATACCTGAATATTGTTGAAATAGTAAGAGGCAGAAGTGCATAGTGGGTCTGATTACCTGAGATCAGCTCCATAACACAAACATGGAATAATTACTTCCAGAGTTAAGACTTTACCTGCTCAGCTTCACGGAAAACTAACTTTACAGCAGCAGCTGATTCTGTTCTTCTAATCGCTGCTCGGCTCGTTGGTGCTATCTTTCTGCTTCAGGCCTCATTTGAGCTGCTCAGCTGAACCTGACACCTACTGAAGCAACACTCGCTTTCCTTACCGTGACTCGGGACAAGAGCTCAGCGGCACATCACCTCTCTGCGTGTTGGACTCAATCCTGCCAGTGCTGGCGTTCAGTCTTTGTGACGTGGACCACAACTGATCCCTTAATCAGGTTGTTTTTATATCTATATAACGTAATAGTCCGTTGGCCAGGCAGAGAGAACCTGGACTATCATAGGAGGGTTTGCTCTTTGTCATCTGAAAGTGTTTCTTCGAGCAGACTCTAACAGTAAGCTTCATTCGTGAGACTACTCATCAGTATGCCGTTGATCACGAGGTCGTTTGCTCCTGTACCTGTGAATATTCATGAAGTAATTCTGTCTCACTTTCACGTTGTTCCGTCCAGCAGAGCACTCACCTCGTAGTCCACCTCCAGAGAGTGTCCGTCTCCTTTGGTTTGGAAGTGCTGTGAGTGCGAGTCCACCGTGAGGTTGACCTGTTTGTTGAAGCGCTCCATGTGAACGGAGTGCCAGTGCTGGTCGTCCAGCAGGCTGCCCACGGTGACAGGAACACGGCGGCTGCTGAACTTTGACCTGCTGTCGTCTGCACCAACACAAAGACAGAAGCTCAGTGAGCAGCTGTTCACATGAACCTTGTCCAGAATCAGCTCATTTGATGCTGGTTGTGGTGAAACTATTGTCCAAAAGTGCTGCTGATTTCCTTCTTTTACCTGTGCTTGCCCATCTCTTCAAACGGTTGTAAATCCTTCCTTTGTAACCATTTTAGAAACTAATCTGCTCATAATTGTTTTGAAACTTCACCAAATCCTGATTAGCATCGGAGAATCCTTATTCCGGTTAATGTTAACACAAGTGTCAGGGATGGACAAGGATGAGTTACGCCCTACATCCCGTTGTCTTTGGACTCAGCAGTGTGAAGAAATAACGTTCTTGCTTTCTAGGTTCAGGAAAGGCTGGAAATGAAATGTCAACTCAATCATGGAATCATCATCCACAAAACAACTCTCACATCACTCAATCCCTCCCAATCTCCGGCTCAATCTCAGCCAAGGATTCCTGCAATCACCCAAAAGAAGCAAAGCAAAGAAAACAACAGATTTTAAGGAGACACGGGAGAGCAGTGTTGACCTAGGTTTAGGTAGAGGTCCAGTTTTCCTCGGTGCAGCTCCAGGGTGATGTAATCTCCTCGCTGACCCTCTCCATGCAGTAAAACACCTTCAG